>NC_139992.1:54780873-54853963 GCF_964263955.1 Coregonus lavaretus
GAGGCCTTGCAAAGAAGGGCACCTATTGGTAGATGGGTGAAAATAATAATAATAAATAATAATAATATGCCATTTAGCAGACGCTTTTATCCAAAGCGACTTACAGTCATGCATGCATACATTTTGTGTATGGGTGGTCCCGGGGATCGAACCCACTACCTTGGCGTTACAAGCGCCGTGCTCTACCAGCTGAGCTACAGAGGAGCACAAAAAAAAAGCAGACACTGAATATCGCTTTGAGCATGGAGAAGTTATTAATTACTCTTTGTATGGTGTATCAATACACCAAGTCACTACAAAGATACAGGCATCCTTCCTAACTCAGTTGCCGGAGAGGAAGGAAACCGCTCAGGAACTTTACCACGAGGCCAATGGTGATTTTAAAACAGTTACAGAGTTTAATGGCTGTGATAGGAGAAAACTGGGAATGGATCAACAACATTTGTAGTTACTTCACAACACTAACCTAAATGACGAAGTGAAAAGAAGGCAGTCTGTACATAATAAAAAAATTGCAAAACATGCATCCTGTTTGGAATAAGGCACTAAAGTAATAATGCAAAAGATGTGGCAAAGAAATTAACTTTTTGTCCTGAATAGAAAGCATTACGTTTGGGGAAAATCCAACACAACACATCACTGAGTACCACTCTTCATATTTTCAAGAATAGTAGTGGCTGCATCATGTTATGGATATGCTCCTCATCGGCAAGGACTACAGAGTTTTTTGGAAACGGAATAGAGCTAAGCACATGCAAAATCCTAGAGGAAAACCTGGTTCAGTCCGCTTTCTAACAGACACTGGGAGACAAATTCACCTTTTAGCAGGACCTAAAATAACCTGAACCTCAATGCCAAATATACACTGGAGTAGCTTACCAAGACAGCACTGAATGTTCCTGAGAGGCTTAGTTAAAGTTTTGACTTAAATCGGCTTGAAAATCAATGGCAAGACTTGAAAATGACTGTCTAGCAACGATCAACAACCAACTTGCCAGAGCTTGAAGAGTTGAAAAAATAATAATGTGCAAATATTGTACATTCGAGGTGTGCAAAGCAATTAGAGACTTACCCCAAAAGACTCACAGCTGTAATCACTGCCAAAGGTGATTCTAACATGTATTGACTCACTTTGAAGATGCAAAATATTTTTTATTGTGAAACAAACAAGAAATAAGACAAAGAAAATAGAAAACTTGAGCGTGCATAACTATTCATCCCCCCAAAGTCAATACTTTGTGGAGCCACCTTTTGCAGCAATTACAGCTGCAAGTCTCTTGGGGTATGTCTCTATAAGCTTGGCACATCTAGCCACTGGGATTTTAGGCAAAACCGCTCCAGCTCCTTCAAGTTGGATGGGTTCCGCTGGTGTACAGCAATCTTTAAGTCATACCACATATTCTCAATTGGATTGAGGTCTGGGCTTTGACTAGGCCATTCCGAGACATTTAAATGCTGCCCCTTAAACCACTCGGGTGTTGCTTTAGCAGTATGCTTAGGGTCATTATCCTCTGGAAGGTGAACCTCTGTCCCGGTCTCAAATCTCTGGAAGACTGAAACAGGTTTCCTTCAAAAATCTCCCTGTATCTAGCGCCAACCATCATTCCTTCAATTCTGACCAGTTTCCCAGTCCCTGCCGATGAAATACATCCCCACAGCATAATGCTGTGGGGATGTATTGCTTCACCATCATGCTTCACTGTGGGGATGGTGTTCTCGGGGTGATGAGAGGTGTTGGGTTTGCGCCAGACATAGTACTTTCCTTGATGGCCAAAAAGCTCAATTTTAGTCTCATCTGACCAGAGTACCTTTTTCCATATGTTTGGGAAGTCTCTCACATGCCTTTTGGCGAACACCAAACGTGTTTGCTTATTTTTTTCTTTAAGCAATTGCTTTTTCCTGGCCACTCTTCCGTAAAGCCCAGCTCTGTGGAGTGTACGGCTTAAAGTGGTCCTATGGACAGATACTCCAATCTCCGCTGTGGAGCTTTGCAGCTCCTTCAGGGTTATCTTTGGTCTCTTTGTTGCCTCTCTGATTAATGCCCTCCATGCCTGGTCCGTGAATTTTGGTGGGTGGCCCTCTCTTGGCAGGTTGTTGTGGTGCCATATTCTTTCAATTTTTTAATAATGGATTTAATGGTGCTCCGTGGGATGTTCAAAGTTTCAGATATTTTTTTAGAACCCAACCCTGATCTGTACTTCTCCACAACTTTGTCCCTGACCTGTTTGGAGAGCTCCTTGGTCTTCATGGTGCCGCTTGCTTGGTGGTTCCCCTTGCTTAGTGGTGTTGCAGACTCTGGGGCCTTTCAGAACAGGTATATATATACTCAGATCATGTGAGAGATCATGTGACACTTAGATTGCACACAAGTGACTTTATTTAACAAATTATGTGACTTCTTAAGGTAATTGGTTGCAACAGATCTTATTTAGTGGCTTCATAGCAATGGGGGTGAATACATATGCACGCCCCACTTTCCATTATTTATTATAAATATTTATGTTTTGAAACAAGTTATTTTTTTCATTTCACTTCACCAATTTGGACTATTTTGTGTATGTCCATTACATGAAATCCAAATATAAATCCATTTAAATTACAGGTTGTAATGCAACAAAATAGGAAAAATGCCAAGGGGGATGAATAATTTTGCAAGGCACTGTTTGTGAATGCAGCTGTACACACAGCTGTCTTACCAAAATAATGCAAACTAAATGCTGAAAGTAGTAGCCTAGTTATTCATGCAGGCAAACAAAAATACTGAATATCAGTTTGGCTTAGAATACTGACAACTGTGAATGCGAATTAATGAATGCGAACAAAAAAAACAGCGGTACCAAGTAGGCCTAGCAAACAAAATATCAGATACCACCAAAACTTTGATAAGAAACAACCAGCTAGATTGTTCCTTACCTTTGCAGAAGAGTTGCAGCCTCCTTGATGCTCTGTTGAACTCCCTGAGTAATCAAACATTTTTTTCTCACCAAAATCTTCTTGTAAGATCCCCCTTAAATGCCAGTTGGATTAGTTGAGCTTTCCTTGGGTGTAGCATGCTTCTTCTGTGCAGACTAAACACGTTTGTCATAGTGGAAAATTAGTTATTGCATGTATCTGTCAGTACACGTTTCAGTGCAGTAGGCATGGTCGGCATAGCGGAGAGAGTCCCAGAGAATAATTTGTCCTCATTGGAGCCGGAGCCGGCGATTTCAGTCTGCAAAAACTGGCGAGTGACACTAAACTCAGCTTTTACCAAATCTGTTTTGCTTAGATCCAGCAGTGGTTTCACCTATTTCACATCTAGCAAGTGATGGCTCTCTTGGACAAGGGCACACAGGGCCTCCACCAGTTGGCTGTTGCATTCGCTGAATCGTTCTGACATTTCACCAATGACAGCATCCAACGTGCTGAACGTACACTCAGTCTCGTCGTCTGTCCTACTGTCCACCACCTATTGTTGGAGATTTGTACTTACATAACGTCCTTCATTTGCTTGGCGCTGGTGGTGCGTCTGTGCCCAAATGGCTTCAAACTCGCTGTCACACCTCAGCTTCTCGACGCACTCCAACACACTGCGAACCACTTTGACTCCAGTGTAAATATCCGTTGCTTTTGCCTGGAGTAATTTGTTTGGAGGATCGAGAAGACTGAGGATTCTGTGCACCATGGAGGAAGCAAACTTAAAGCCGGGGTCCGTCACAGCCTTCAGCAGCCCTGTAGCCTTGAGTCTTACTTCTGTGTTATACGAATGCTTGATTTCTATTTCAGAGAGGAACTTCACAATACAGTGTCCCCTTCTCCTTTGGCTTTGTTTGGGTACTTTGGCGAAGCCAACTTCTGATATCCATCATGGCAGTGGCAGATTAGGGAGTGATCATTATTTATATTGAGAGATACCTGGAGGTAATCAGAACTCTTTGAAATGAAAATGAATGGCCCTCCCCCTGAGGAATATTTGAAAAAAAATGTACCCGCCCCCTCCAAATGATAATTAAATTGAATAGCAGGGAATATTAAATCCCTTTTTAGCAGGCTATCATTGTTGCAGTTGTGATTTCTATCAAATAAACCCATGGTTGAAAACCACTACTGTATTGATACCATATTCATGCTAGAAGACAGCAATTACCAATTTAAGCGTTAAGGGGAATCCGCATCAAGGATGATAACTATTATGATAAATTATACATACTGCAACTATAAAACGTGACGAGCATCCATACTAAAGGAAAGTTTATCGTTTTACAGCCTTTTTCACTGTCACGTGCAACCATTTAATACATCAGTGCAACAATGTTATCATCACTGGCCAGTGATGATCTCTCTCTCTCTCTCTCTGCAACTTCCCCCAACAGTTAATTTGGCCTTTGCCTCTTTTACATTCAGCAATTAGCAAGAGCAAGCCTGCTTGTCTCCACGACAAGCCTATAAGGTCTAGTATAAAACAATAATAATATATAAAATAATAATCTCCTATTGCTTTTGTAGCCTATAGCTTTTCCTGGGATTTCACGAGAAGAGGACTAGCGGAGAGGCTTGCATCCAAAGCCTTTAGCCCATCGCATATGGCAATAGCTGGAAGTGAGGCTAGAGTTGTGTAGCCGAAGAAGCTAAATATTAGCTAGATATTAGGCCACTCATTAACTATATATTAGGAAAATAAATATTTACCTGTCAAAATGCAAGAAAAAAAACACATTTACAGATTATGAAATGGAAGATCTATGTGTTTCTCTAGGCTGCGCTCTGCAGCAGCCGGACACGCAAAGCTCCATTGTTGATTAGGCCTACATTTTTTGACAATAATATCATTCTACCTAGGCTACAACAACACAGTGCAATGAGGAATGTATTATTGTTATCAAGTGAGTACACCATTATTGGCTAGGGTTGTAAACTGCAGTGATGTAGAATAATTAATTTAAAAAATGTTTTATTAAGATCCCCAATAGCTGTGATGATTGCAGCAGCTACTCTTCCTGGGGTCCACACAAAACATGAAACATGAGTTTTTTGTATTTTTTGTTGTTGTATTTTTGTTTTTGTTTTGGGGGGTAGATCAGCTTTAATATTGCAGATAGATTGTAACCTCCATCAATGTAATTGTCTGCATCAATTCCAATCCCCCATATGTTTTCTTTCTCTCGCAAATATATATACAGTGGGGAAAAAAAGTATTTAGTCAGCCACCAATTGTGAAAGTTCTCCCACTTAAAAATATGAGAGAGGCCTGTAATTTTCATCATAGGTACACGTCAACTATGACAGACAAATTGAGGAAAAAAAATCCAGAAAATCACATTGTAGGATTTTTAATGAATTTATTTGCAAATTATGGTGGAAAATAAGTATTTGGTCACCTACAAACAAGCAAGATTTCTGGCTCTCACAGACCTGTAACTTCTTCTTTAAGAGGCTCCTCTGTCCTCCACTCGTTACCTGTATTAATGGCACCTGTTTGAACTTGTTATCAGTATAAAAGACACCTGTCCACAACCTCAAACAGTCACACTCCAAACTCCACTATGGCCAAGACCAAAGAGCTGTCAAAGGACACCAGAAACAAAATTGTAGACCTGCACCAGGCTGGGAAGACTGAATCTGCAATAGGTAAGCAGCTTGGTTTGAAGAAATCAACTGTGGGAGCAATTATTAGGAAATGGAAGACATACAAGACCACTGATAATCTCCCTCGATCTGGGGCTCCACGCAAGATCTCACCCTGTGGGGTCAAAATGATCACAACGGTGAGCAAAAAACACAGAACCACACAGGGGGACCTAGTGAATGACCTGCAGAGAGCTGGGACCAAAGTAACAAAGCCTACCATCAGTAACACACTACGCCGCCAGGGATTCAAATCCTGCAGTGCCAGATGTGTCCCCCTGCTTAAGCCAGTACATGTCCAGGCCCGTCTGAAGTTTGCTAGAGTGCATTTGGATGATCCAGAAGAGGATTGGGAGAATGTCATTTGGTCAGATGAAACCAAAATATAACTTTTTGGTAAAAACTCAACTCGTCGTGTTTGGAGGACAAAGAATGCTGAGTTGCATCCAAAGAACACCATACCTACTGTGAAGCATGGGGGTGGAAACATCATGCTTTGGGGCTGTTTTTCTGCAAAGGGACCAGGACGACTGATCCGTGTAAAGGAAAGAATGAATGGGGCCATGTATCGTGAGATTTTGAGTGAAAACCTCCTTCCATCAGCAAGGGCATTGAAGATGAAACGTGGCTAGGTCTTTCAGCATGACAATGATCCCAAACACACCGCCTGGGCAACGAAGGAGTGGCTTCGTAAGATGCATTTCAAGGTCCTGGAGTAGCCAGTCTCCAGATCTCAACCCCATAGAAAACCTTTGGAGGGAGTTGAAAGTCCATGTTGCCCAGCGACAGCCTCAAAACATCACTGCTCTAGAGTAGATCTGCATGGAGGAATGGGCCAAAATACCAGCAACAGTGTGTGAAAACCTTGTGAAGACTTACAGAAAACGTTTGACCTGTGTCATTGCCAACAAAGGGTATATAACAAAGTATTGAGAAACTTTTATTATTGACCAAATACTTATTTTCCACCATAATTTGCAAAAAAATTCATAAAAAATCCTACCATGTGATTTTCTGGAAAATTATTTCTCATTTTGTCTGTCATAGTTGACGTGAACCTATGATGAAAATTACAGGTCTCTCTCATCTTTTTAAGTGGGAGAACTTGCACAATTGGTGGCTGACTAAATACTTTTTTCCCCCACTGTATAAAAAAAAAAAAAGTATTTAGTCAGCCACCAATTGTGCAAGTTCTCCCACTTAAAAATATGAGAGAGGCCTGTAATTTTCATCATAGGTACACGTCAACTATGACAGACAAAATGAGGAAAAAAAATCCAGAAAATCACATTGTAGGATTTTTTATGAATTTATTTGCAAATGATGGTGGAAAATAAGTATTTGGTCAATAACAAAAGTTTCTCAATACTTTGTTATATACCCTTTGTTGGCAATGACACAGGTCAAACGTTTTCTGTAAGTCTTCACAAGGTTTTCATACACTGTTGCTGGTATTTTGGCCCATTCCTCCATGCAGATCTCCTCTAGAGCAGTGATGTTTTGGGGCTGTCGCTGGGCAACACGGACTTTCAACTCCCTCCAAAGATTTTCTATGGGGTTGAGATCTGGAGACTGGCTAGGCCACTCCAGGACCTTGAAATGCTTCTTACGAAGCCACTCCTTTGTTGCCCGGGTGGTGTGTTTGGGATCATTGTCATGCTGAAAGACCCAGCCACGTTTCATCTTCAATGCCATTGCTGATGGAAGGAGGTTTTCACTCAAAATCTCACGATACATGGCCCCATTCATTCTTTCCTTTACACGGATCAGTTGTCCTGGTCCCTTTGCAGAAAAAAAGCCCCAAAGCATGATGTTTCCACCCCCATGCTTCACAGTAGGTATGGTGTTCTTTGGATGCAACTCAGCATTCTTTGTCCTCCAAACACGACGAGTTGAGTTTTTACCTAAAAGTTATATTTTGGTTTCATCTGACCATATGACATTGTCCCAATCCTCTTCTGGATCATCCAAATGCACTCTAGCAAACTTCAGACGGGCCTGGACATGTACTGGCTTAAGCAGGGGGACACGTCTGGCACTGCAGGATTTGAGTCCCTGGCGGCGTAGTGTGTTACTGATGGTAGGCTTTGTTACTTTGGTCCCAGCTCTCTGCAGGTCATTCACTAGGTCCCCCCGTGTGGTTCTGGGATTTTTGCTCACCGTTCTTGTGATCATTTTGACCCCACGGGGTGAGATCTTGCATGGAGCCCCAGATCGAGGGAGATTATCAGTGGTCTTGTATGTCTTCCATTTCCTAATAATTGCTCCCACAGTTGATTTCTTCAAACCAAGCTGCTTACCTATTGCAGATTCAGTCTTCCCAGCCTGGTGCAGGTCTACAATTTTGTTTCTGGTGTCCTTTGACAGCTCTTTGGTCTTGGCCATAGTGGAGTTTGGAGTGTGACTGTTTGAGGTTGTGGACAGGTGTCTTTTATACTGATAACAAGTTCAAACAGGTGCCATTAATACAGGTAACAAGTGGAGGACAGAGGAGCCTCTTAAAGAAGAAGTTACAGGTCTGTGAGAGCCAGAAATCTTGCTTGTTTGTAGATGACCAAATACTTATTTTCCACCATAATTTGCAAATAAATTCATAAAAATCCTACAATGTGATTTTCTGGATTTTTTTTCCTCATTTTGTCTGTCATAGTTGACGTGTACCTATGATGAAAATTACAGGCCTCTCTCATCTTTTTAAGTGGGAGAACTTGCACAATTGGTGGCTGACTAAATACTTTTTTTCCCCACTGTATATATATATATATATAGTTGAAGTCTGAAGTTTACATACACTTAGGCTGGAGTCATTAAAACTTGTTTTTCAACCACTCCACAGATTTCTTGTTAAAAACTATAGTTTGGGCAAGTTGGTTAGGACATCTACTTTGTGTATGACACAAGCAAGTGTTCCAACATTTGTTTACAGACAGATTATTTCACTTATAATTCACTGTATCACAATTCCAGTGGGTCAGAAGTTTACATAAACTAAGTTGACTGTGCCTTTAAACAGCTTGGAAAATTCCAGAAAATGATGTCATGGCTTTAGAAGCTTCTGATAGGCTAATTGACATCATTTGAGTCAATTGGAGGTGTACCTGTGGATGTATTTCAAGGCCTACCTTCAAACTCAGTGCCTCTTTGCTTGACATCATGGGAAAAGCAAAATAAATCAGCCAAGACCTCCACAATTGTAGACCTCCACAAGTCTGGTTCATACTTGGGAGCAATTTCCAAATGCCTGAATGTACCACGTTCATCTGTACAAACAATAGTACGCAAGTATAAAAACCATGGGACCACGCAGACGTCATACCTCTCAGGAAAGAGACACGTTCTGTCTCCTAGAGATGAACGTACTTTGGTGCGAAAAGTGCAAATCAATCCCAGAACAACAGAAAAGGACCTTGTGAAGATGCTGGAGGAAACCGGTACAAAAGTATCTATATCCACAGTAAAACAAGTCCTATATCGACATAACCTGAAAGGCCGCTCAGCAAGGAAGAAGCCACTGCTCCAAAACCGCCATAAAAAAAGCCAGACTACGGTTTGCAAATGCACATGGGTACAAATATCATACTTCTTGGAGAAATGTCCTCTGGTCTAATGAAACAAAAATAGAACTGTTTGGCCATAATGACCATCATTATGTTTGGAGGAAAAAGGGGCAGGCTTGCAATCTGAAGAACACCATCCCAACCGTGAAGCACGGGGGTGGCAGCATCATGCTGTGGGGGTGCTTTGCTGCAGGAGGGACTGGTGCACTTCACAAAATAGATTGCATCATGAGGAAGGACTTTGCTTTTAGCCAAGAGAGACTGGCATGCATTGTATTGATATTAGCCCTCTGATTACAGTAAAGAACAAGACAATAATCGCATAAACGTCCTGTTTTGAACGCTTCACGACGAATTAACTGCATAAAATTGAATTGTATTTATCACATGCACCGAATACAACTGGTGTAGACTGTACCGTGAAACGCTTGCTAAAATAGTAACACAAGAGGAATACAATAAAATACACGAGAATGGATCAGTTATTGGTGTATTCTCGACAGTTTACAAGGTCCAGAAAGGTATATTAGCAGGCTACTCTTATGGGCTATTTTGATCACACCATTTCTTTCTCTCTCTCTCTCTCTCTCTCTCTCTCTCTCTCTCTCTCTCTCTCTCTCTCTCTCTCTCTCTCTCCTCTCTCTCTCTCTCTCTCTCTCTCTCTCTCTCTCTCTCTCTCTCTCTCTCTCTCTCTCTCTCTCTCTCCATCTCATCTCTCTCTCTCTCCTCTCTCTCTCTCATCTCTCTCTCTCCTCTCATCTCTCTCATCACTCTCCTCTCTCCTCTCTCTCTCTCTCTCTCCTCATCTCTCTCTCTCTCTCTCTCTCTCTCTCTCTATCTCTCTCTCTCTCTCTCTCTCTCTCTCTCTCTCTCTCTCTCTCTCAATTCCCAGCCAGGGGCATATTCATTACAGAGACCGTTTACCGTTTATAACCTCACGGAAGCAAACAGAGTAAAATTAGTGTTTCTATTGGACAAATTCAGGTAGGTCCCTCCTACCTAATTCAGAGGGATTGGGTTAAATGCGGAAGACACATTTCGGTTAAACGCATTCAGTTATGCAACTGATTAGGTATCCCCATTCCCTGTATTTTACTTTCAGCAAGCAAGAGCAAGCTGTAGTAGTAAATAAAATGCTTGAAATAAGTGTTCAACAAGCTATTTTCGGCCTAGTCCTGGGAATTAGAGGAATTAGGAATCATATGAAATTACAGGCAGCCTTGGATAAACATATCGCTCGAAAAATAGAACAAGTCGTATGCATACAGATAGTCCAGCCATCCACATGGACTGTTGTCCTCCCCATTCGGTAGCAACTCCCCCAACACTTTATTTAATGCATTCACTTTTTTCTGCATTGAGGAGCCATTTCCTTTCGACTCCAAAATTCCATTGAACTTTTCTAGATTCTCTTCAGCAGACAGAGACTGCAAAGAAACCCTTAAATTATTGTGAAGATCACTTTTGCATGAGCTGTGGTCCTTGCGTAATTGTGCAACGCAATGCTTGTTGTGATAAACCACAGAGTGTTTTGGTGCTTTCACGACAACTAGGTCAAATCATGAGGTCAGTGATGTTCAGGTCGGAAGGTCGAAGCTATAAAAGATGCTTGAGTTTCCGACTTTGAATCGAGTTGGATCACCGTTCAAAAAAATCTTTTTTTTTTTTTGATTTTCCGGTTGACTTGAACGCACTGAAGTTGGAAGAGTTATTTTGAAAGTGGCATTTCTACCACTGTTCTTGTTGCGCGCTAGCTCCCAATGTCATCACTACAAACGCTATTTGATTCGCCAGATACTCTACATGCCCACGTTCTGGATATGCCAAGCACAAAGAGGGATTGAACAGACAATGGAAAGGTAAGGATCAGCGAGAAGAATGAGAGAGAGAGCAGGGTTGTACACATAGTAGAATTCAATACGTAAATTCCAAAATGCTGACGAACACCAGTGGTTGAAAAAGTACCCAATCGTCATACTTGATTAAAGGTAAAGATACCTTAATAGAAAAGTCTAAAAGTATTTGGTTTTAAATATACTTATGTATCAAAAGTAAATGTAGTTGCTAAAATATACTTAACTATCAAAAGTAAAAGTAAAAGTATAAATCATTTCAAATTCCTTATATTAAGCAAACCAGACGGCACCATTTAATATATATATTTTTTTTACGGATAGCCAGGGGCACACTCCAACACTCCAACATAATTTAAAAACGAAGCATGTGTTTAGTGAGTCCGCCAGATCAGAGGCAGTGGGAATGTTCTCTTGATAAGTGTGTGAATTAAACCATGTTCCTGTCCTGCTACGCATTCAAAATGTAATGAGTACTTTTGGGTGTCAGGGAAAATGTATGGAGTAAAAAGTACATACTTCTTTAGGAATGTAGTGAAGTAAAAGTAAAAGTTGTCAAAAATATAAATAGTAAAGTAAAGTGCAGATAACCAAAAAAACTACTTAAGCAGTACTTTCAAGTATTTTCACTTAAGTACTTTACACCATTGACGAACACTGACATTTAATTGATTACAAATTACATTACCCTCTACTGGATTAAATAAAAAATACTAAACCCTCCCTGACTGAAATTGAAAAAGTATGACCCTCCCCCATTGTCCTCCGGGTAACAATTGCGTACATTTCTACCGGTCCCTAACTCTAAATGGAGATGGTGTAAGTTGTTGAATAGTTCATGGTTCACAATGAAATCCTTATGTGGCATTCAACCAGCCCACGTCTTATTGACCCAATACTTGGTTCTATCAAGCCACTTTCACTATGTCAGGTGGTTGACACTGGCCACTGACACAGATGTTTTCTGATTTGGCAAAAGTTTATTTCAGTGCAGAGTATGCATCCTTCCTTACTTCCTTCTTAAATTGTGGTAATCACTGATCAGACATGACAGGAAAGGTGAAAGCTATGGGATGGAACCCTTGCCTACACCTATCTAGTATTTCTAGATCAGTGATTACTTCAAGGAATGAAAGGAAGAAAGGATGCAAATAAGTGCTCTGTTTGAAAACTTTCAAAATGCATCCTTTCCTTGAAGTAATGAAGTGGATTGGTGGAAGTGGTTTGGTGGAAGCCTTATTTTCACCTATCCAATCTAGCCATAGCAGTGATTATTTGACTGAGCGGAAGGGATGGTGGAAGAGTGCATTTTAGAAGTATTTTAACCCTGAGCCGAAAAGTATTCAAACAAGACCCTGGCCCTGTTTGAATACTTCAGAAATGCATCCTCCCTTCTTACTTTCCTCGAAGTAATCACAGATCTGAATTGGTTAGATTGGTGAACTTTACTTAAACATATCCACCTATCTGTGCTTACCTCCAGGAAACAAGGAAAGAAGGATGCATTTTCTAAAGCACGTGTCAAACTCATTTTGCGGGTTTTCACTCCACCTGGTACTTGATGGATGAATTAAAGTCACAAATTATTAAGGAAGTCCACTCACCTGCTTGTCTAGGTCTTAACTGAAAGGAAAAAACAAAAACCTGCAGACACTCGGCCCTCCGTGGAATGAGTTTGACACCCCTGTTCTAAAGTACTCAAAGGAGGCCCTGTGCTTATAGAGCCCGGTTCAAAGTGTCCTACCACTTTTTAGCCACCAGAGGGAAGCCTGGAGTTCAATTGATCACTGCAGGTTCTCAACATTTCTGTGTGTGTGCTATTGCAGGGGTAAATGCCACTGTGCAGGACTGTGGCTTATATAATTGCAGCAGTATGTTGAGTTGATGATAACGTGCCATGTTGTATTCTGTGAATGTATTAGTCTCTATGGATATAGCTAACAACAATTCACTATAAAATAGAACCATCAAACCAGTCCGACAGCACATAGGAAAAACAACATCATCTCATTGAAGGGTTAAGGAGAAGCATCTCTCAGAGGTTAATAACAACATTAACTTCATTCAATCTTATTCTCCCCATAGCTTGACTTGATCTATGAATTGACCACAAACTGTGTGCTGTGTGTGTGTTGCCTAATGTAGAGCCAGTGACTGTGTTTGAGGTATAGAAATAGCATCAGGTCCTGTGAGGCCTTGAAGAAATGCAACACTATTTGCCTAAAACAACAAAGATGCCCTAATGTGGCCACTGCTAGCTATTTCACACACCTGGTGGTTGAATACTTTTTCTAACAATCAACCCACCTGTTAGTGTTCACGTTTCAATAGGCTGATTGATTGAATATCTACAGTCTAATAATACACATACAGCTGCAGGTTATATATTTTCTGTGTTACGTCTGTGTCCTTATGTGCCTCTCACATATAATAACACAATACATTCAATCCATGTAGTGAATTAATCAATACAAACACATTATCCATATGATTCCTTCAGCCTTGGCAGTACTGACCATTTGAGAACAGTAACTAGTGATGAGTGCTGATGTGGTCTAGGTTTCTGGGAGCTCTAAAACAGACATTGATCCACTGTTCCGCTATTAGCTGGTGTGTGTGTGTTCGTCTCTGCGTGTGTTTAGCGGTGCATGCACATGTGTGTGCGCAAGCTTTTGCATTTTTGCACGTGTGTGATTGTCAGCTCATTTCAATTTTACGTAACAAATAGAGAGAGAGACGCAGGCCTCTATAGTATAGATCACAGCCTTAGGATACACAGTTTCCAATTGTGGAATAGTGGAGTCAGCGGCAGCCAGTTAGTATACAATATTTTGTGTGTGTGTGCCTGAGGATGTGTGTGTGTGTCATAGAATTCAAATTCTATTACCTGACCTACCCTTACTGTCATTACAGTTAGTCCAAGCAGAGTTGTGACTGTAACTCCGTAGCTCATGACTTCCACTGATACTGACTGAAATGTTGACAAAATCAGTCATCCTGCTCCTGTTTATATAACCACAACATATTGGCCTTTTAAGAGCTACAGTATTACAAAATGTATGGGGTATAATACATTATATAATGTAATTTGTCATAAGCATATATCGGATCCTCATAATGTTTTTGTCATTACAATGTTTAATCTCATAATGAGCTAATGTCAGTTTGTTCCACATTAAAATATACAAATGATACGACTTATGATGCTCAAAACAAGCATTGTAAAAAGCAGTATCATGTTAACACAGTCATCTCCCTCCAACTTAATTTCTCAGCAGTTTATTTCATATTTTTGACCTATGGTTTAGACTGGGGTAAGAGAAGAGAAAGCATATTCTAGATGGTTTAGACTATGGTAATAGCAGAGAGAGCATATTCTAGATATGTATAAAACAAAGTTTCAAATCCATAGGGGGAGGAATCAAAGTTAGGGTACGTCCCAAATGGCACTCTATTTCCTTTTTAATACACTACTTTTGACCAGTCCCCTAGGACTCTGGTCAAACGTAGTGCACTATATAGGGAATAGGGTGTCATTTGGGACACATCTTACAAAGCCTAACTAAGCCTATAGCGGATGTGACTATAAGCCAGTTGAGGACAATACAGGAATCAAAACCTGAACACCATCCTCCCAGCTTAACGTCCAGCAGGCCTAATTAACATATATGCATATCAGACCACTGTAAGTTAATAATTATGTGGAGGTTCTCTTAATTAAAAGCTCTTACTCAAAATGAACTTTGAGAGATAAAAAAAATTAAGAAATCTGCCAAGTAGAATGTTTCAATTGCCTGTCAACTGGTGATCGCTAATGAGAAATGACACATTAGTAATTACTTGTGACTATAATTAGCTGGTGTGTAAGTGAGATGGCAGAATACAGGTCTTGCTGATCCACTGGGTCAGGATGTGTTTAAGACAGTTAACCCCGTGCTGCCCTGAAACCAAGGCACGCTGCCTGCTAATTATCTATAGGCTATGTTTTAACTTGTCAATTTTACATGATTTTCTAACAGACAGTTTGAAATGAGGTGCATTCCGCCTCTTCATTAATTCACATAGAAGTTGCCCATTTCACTGTGTGTCACGATCGTTGAGAGATGGGTCAGACCAAGGTGCAGCGTGAAAAGCGTACATGTTTATTTAACTCAATAAACAAGCAACAACGTAACGTGAAGTCCTCAGGCTATACACATACAAGCCTAACACGGAACAAGATCCCACAACTAAGGTAGGCAAACAGGCTACTTAAGTATGATCCCCAATCAGAGACAATGAGCGACAGCTGCCTCTGATTGGGAATCACACCCGGCCAAACCTAGACATACACATCTAGATCCTAAACATAGAAATTCTAACATAGAGTTTCACACCCTGACCAAACTACCTAGAGAATAACAGTCTCTCCAGGTCAGGGTGCGTACTCCGGCCGCACCAACCTGACTCATTAGGGTAGGGTTCGGGTGAGCATTCCGCCTCGGAGGCGGATCCGGCTCCGGGCGTGACGACCTCTCCCTCTCTGCCTCCCCGTTGCGCCCCTGGTCTAGTCTGGACCTCGGCACGATGCTTCCCCTCTCCTTCCTCCCACGATGCACCAAGCCCTGTCTGGACCCTGGTGTGGGAGACCCCGAACCTGGAGAGGGGCTGACGTCTGGGCCTGGATCGGCAATCCCCCCACGATGCACCAAGCCTTGTCTGGACCCTGGTGTGGGAGACCCCGACCCTGGATAGGGGCTGACTTCTGGGTCTGGAATGAAGCCGCTGACCGGAGCTGAACTGGACCCCGGTGGAGCGGACTGCTCTGGCTCCGGAGTGGATCCGCTGACCGGAGCTGGACTGGGCACCGGTGGAGCGGACTGCTCTGACCCCGGAGTGGAGCAGCTGACCGGAGCTGGACCGGGCACCGGTGAAACGGGCACGGGCCGTGCCGGACTGGGAACACGCACCACTGGCTTGGTGCGACGAGCAGACACGGGCCGGGCCGGACTGGGAACACGCACCACTAGCCTGGTGCGGGGAGCAGGTACGGGGCGATCTGGGCTGGCGTCCAATTACAAAAAAAACTTGTTCAGTAATCATCTCACTTGTTAGCTAGGGGTGAAATACTGTATGTGGCCATTGAGGACAGCAGTGTCGATCTTCTTATACCACAAAGCTGTTTATCATGTCTGCCTTATCCACTGCCCCCATTTTGCGATTATAGTCAAGCACAGTCTGGTTTGATCTTTCTCTCTCCCGTCAGGTGGTCTCCTCCACTATGTCTCCCACCAGCTCCTCTGACAGAAACAACTTGAAGCACTCTGCCTCAGAGGGAGATGGCAAGGGGCTTTGCACTCTACACTGGGACTCATCAAAGCCAACAGCAGGGCCAGGAGGGGTGAAATGGCTGCCAGCCTTCCAGCTACCGCAGACCTTCTGTACTTCACCCACTGTTGGTTTGCCTCCATCACCACCAGCATTTTCAGAAGGACCTGGGACTTCCTGGGACTTCATTTGTGGACAAGCAGTCCTAATATTCAGGGTTATAAATGGCCACAAGGTTGGGGGGCACCTCCTCACTGTTTCTGTCAGAATCTGATTCCTCACTTTCATAATTAGAATTATTGTCAGAATTGACATACATCTCAAGAATTTCTGCATTTGTGACTTGTCTCCTTTTGAAAGACATTGGTAATGCTACAGCTTAACCCACTAGCTACAGTGGGGAAGAAAAAAAATATTTAGTCAGCTACCAATTATGCAAGTTCTCCCACTTAAAAAGATGAGAGAGGTCTGTAATTTTCATCATAGGTACACGTCAACTATGACAGACAAATTGAGAAAAATCACATTGTAGGATTTTTAATGAATTTATTTGCAAATTATGGTGGAAAATAAGTATTTGGTCACCTACAAACAAGCAAGATTTCTGGCTCTCACAGACCTGTAACTTCTTCTTTAAGAGGCTCCTCTGTCCTCCACTCGTTACCTGTATTAATGGCACCTGTTTGAACTTGTTATCAGTATAAAATACACCTGTCCACAACCTCAAACAGTCACACTCCAAACTCCACTATGGCCAAGACCAAAGAGCTGTCAAAGGACACCAGAAACAAAATTGTAGACCTGCACCAGGCTGGGAAGACTGAATCTGCAATAGGTAAGCAGCTTTGTTTGAAGAAATCAACTGTGGGAGCAATTATTAGGAAATGGAAGACATACAAGACCACTGATAATCTCCCTCGATCTTGGGCTCCACGCAAGATCTCACCCCGTGGGGTCAAAATGATCACAAGAACGGTGAGCAAAAATCCCAGAACCACACGGGGGGACCTAGTGAATGACCTGCAGAGAGCTGGGACCAAAGTAACAAAGCCTACCATCAGTAACACACTACGCCGCCAGGGATTCAAATCCTGCAGTGCCAGACGTGTCCCCCTGCTTAAGCCAGTACATGTCCAGGCCCGTCTGAAGTTTGCTAGAGTGCATTTGGATGATCCAGAAGAGGATTGTGAGAATGTCATATGGTCAGATGAAACCAAAATAGAACTTTTTGGTAAAAACTCAACTCGTCGTGTTTGGAGGACAAAGAATGCTGAGTTGCATCCAAAGAACACCATACCTACTGTGAAGCATGGGGGTGGAAACATCATGCTTTGGGGCTGTTTTTCTGCAAAGGGACCAGGACGACTGATCCGTGTAAAGTAAAGAATGAATGGGGCCATGTATCGTGAGATTTTGAGTGAAAACCTCCTTCCATCAGCAAGGGCATTGAAGATGAAACATGGCTGGGTCTTTCAGCATGACAATGATCCCAAACACACCGCCCGGGCAACGAAGGAGTGGCTTCGTAAGAAGCATTTCAAGGTCCTGGAGTGGCCTAGCCAGTCTCCAGATCTCAACCCCATAGAACATCTTTGGAGGGAGTTGAAAGTCTGTGTTGCCCAGCGACAGCCCCAAAACATCACTGCTCTAGAGGAGATCCGCATGGAGGAATGGGCCAAAAAACCAGCAACAGTGTGTGAAAACCTTGTGAAGACTTACAGAAAACGTTTGACCTGTGTCATTGCCAACAAAGGGTATATAACAAAGTATTGAGAAACTTTTGTTATTGACCAAATACTTATTTTCCACCATAATTTGCAAATAAATTCATAAAAAATCCTACAATGTGATTTTCTGGAGAAAAAAAATCTAATTTTGTCTGTCATAGTTGACGTGTACCTATGATGAAAATTACAGGCCTCTCTCATCTTTTTAAGTGGGAGAACTTGCACAATTGGTGGCTGACTAAATACTTTTTTCCCCCACTGTACATACATAAATAACAACCATGAATGGATCCAAGTGAGTGTCAGGGGTGATGTGATTGGATGCCGGTGTGGTGATACTGATGATTTGTCTCAACAGATGGTTTGTTTACATAGCAGTTTAGGATAATTAACTTGGCAGGTTAGGCAAACTAAAAGTAAAAAAAGTGTTGATAGGGGACAGAATGCGGTCGGACCATCATATAATAGGCATATACATTACTCTTACTGAATTTCCACGTGGGCGAGGATATTGGAAATTTAATCAAAGCCTATTGGATGATACTTTATTTATAATTAGAACAAAGGAATTTATAACTGACTTTTTTCCAACATAACATAAGTACAGCGAATCCCCTTATTGTATGGGACACCTTTAAATGTGCCTTTAGAGGCCATGCAATTCAGTACTCATCTCGAAAACAAAAGCAATTTAGGTCAAAAGAGTTTATACTAAGAAAGGAAATAGAAAGTCTAACAGAACAGATAGATGGCAATCATCTCGAAAACAAAAGCAATTTAGGTCAAAAGAGTTTATACTAAGAAAGGAAATAGAAAGTCTAACAGAACAGATAGATGGCAATAAAAACTGTAACATAGAGGCTCAGAATAAATTAGAGGAAAAAAAAAAGAAATGGAGAAACTTATTCAAGAAAGATCAAGTGTAATATATTATAAAAATAAAGCAAACTGGATGGAATATGGGGAGAAATTCACAAAATTCTTTTTTAATCTTCCAAAAAAAAGAACTTAATGAAACTGGTTACAATTGACGGAGTCACCCATAATTCACCAAATGATATTTTGAAGGAAGAAACAAAGTACTTCCATCTCCTCTAACTGAAGCTAATTGCAGAGATTTTTTTCTATTGATAATGTCAAATTAACAGCCACACAGAAAGACTCATGTGAAGGTGAAATTACAGAGGAGGAACTTCTGGATGCAAATAAAGACTTTAAGTCTGGGAAAACTCCAGGGTTGGATGGCATACCAGTCGAGGTATACCAAACCTTTTTTGATATACTAAGAGGACCGTTATTAGCATGTTTTAACCACTCCTATGTAAATGGTAGATTATCTGACACTCAAGAAGAAGGTCTGATCTCATTATTACTGAAACAGGATACAAGTGGAAAATATAAAGATCCAGTCCATTTACAAAATTGGAGGCCCCTTACACTTCAGTGTTGTGATGCAAAAATCCTAGCAAAATGTATAGCGCATAGAATTAAAAAGGTATTGTCAGATATTATTCATTCTAATCAGACATGTTTTTTACATGGAAGATACATTGGAGATAATATAAGGCAAGTATTGGAAACAATAGAACACTATGGAAAATATGGGAAACCAGGCCTGCTATTCATAGCAGACTTCGAAAAGGCATTTGATAAAGTTCGACTGGGGTTTATATATAAATGCCTGGAGCATTTCAATTTTGGAGAATCTCTTATAAAATGGGTCAAAATCATGTATAGTAACCCTAGGTGTAAAATAGTAAATAATGGCTATTTCTCAGAAAGTTTTAAACTGTCAAGAGGAGTGAAACAAGGTTGTCCACTATCGGCATATCTATTTATTGTGGCCATCGAGATGTTAGTTATTAAAATCATATCCTATAATAATATCAGAGGATTAGAAATACAGGGCTTAAAAACAAAGGTGTCATTGTACGCAGATGATTCATGTTTTCTTGTAAATCCACAACTAGAATCCCTCCACAGCCTCATAGAGGATCTAGATACATTTTCTAACCTCTCTGGATTACAACCAAATTATGACAAATGTACTATATTACGTATTGGATCACTAAAAAATAAAAAATTTACATTACCATGTAGTTTACTAATAAAATGGTCTGATGGTGATGTGGATATACTCGGAATACATATCCCAAAGGAAATAAATGATCTCACTTCAATAAATTTTAATAGAAAGTTAGCAAAAATAGATAAGATATTACTACCATGGAAAGGAAAATACCTGTCAATTTGTGGAAAAATCACCCTGATTAACTCTTTAGTATTATCCCAGTTTACCTATTTGCTTATGGTCTTGCCTACGCCTAGCGAACCGTTTTTTAAATTATATGAGAAAAAAATATTAAATTTTATTTGGAACGGCAAGCCAGACAAAATTAAAAGGGCATATTTATATAATGAATATGAATTCGGAGGACAGAAATTATTAAATATTAAAGCATTAGACCTATCACTAAAAGCTTCAATCATACAAAAGTTATACTTAAATCCGAACTGGTTCTCAAGCAAATTAGTAAGATTGTCTCACCCAATGTTCAAGAAAGGCCTTTTTCCCTTTATTCAGATTACAACAACTCATTTGCAGTTATTTGAAAAGGAAATCATCTCCAAAATATCACTATTTCTAAAACAAGCCATAGAAAGTTGGTTGCAATTTCAATTTAATCCTCCAGAAACGACATAACAAATAATGCAACAAATATTGTGGTTAAATTCAAATATACTAATTGACAAAAAACCTTTATTTTTTGACAGAATGTTTAAAAAAGGTATAATCTTCGTAAATGATATCATCGGTAGGACTGGTGGAGTTATGTTGTACATGCAGCTAACAAAAACATATGGAAATGTCTGCTCTACCCAAAATTACAACCAAATAATTGCAGCCTTACCGCAAAAGTGGAAGAGGAAAGTGGAAGGGGGAGAAAGTAAGGAACTTGTCTGTCGGCCTTGCATTAAAGAACATAATTGGTTAAGGAAAACTGTGATAAATAAAAAAGTATATCAGTTTCACTTAAGGACCAAAGGATTGACAGCCGTCCCATATAGATTGCAAAATAGTTGGGAAGAGGTCTTTGACGTACCGATCCCATGGCATAGTGTTTATGAACTGACACGCAAAACGACACCGGATTCAAAAATTAGAATCTTTCAATTTAAATTATTATATACAATTCATGCTACCAATAGAATGTTATTTATATGGGGGATACAATCTTCCCAGCTCTGCAGATTTTGCTGTGAAGAGACAGAATCATTAGATCATTTGTTTTGGTTCTGTCCATTTGTAGCTTGTTTTTGGACACAGGTCCAGGAATGGCTAAAGGATTGCAATATTTACCTGGAGCTAACCTTGCTGATAGCATTACTGGGTGATCTGAAAAGTCATAGTCAATCAATCAATAATATAATAATACTTTTAGCAAAAATGTTTATTTTTAATTCACAATCTGTAGAAGCAATGAGAATAGAAAGGTTCAGAACTTTTGTAAAACATCACAGTACTGTTGAAATATATATGGCAAATAGAAATCCTATATGGATGGTGTTAAGAGATAGATGGGAGGTATTGAATAGAGTTGAATGATGGGGCTAATAACAAATAACAACAAATAATAATAAAGATAGCTAATAATGTAAGCATACTGTGTCCATAATAAGTATATAGGTTGTATGTTGGGAGCTTTTGGGAAAGAGCACAGTTAGAAAGATATGGCATATAGAAACAAACCGGATGGTCGGAGAGGTTGATCGGAGAGGTTGAGAATAGAAGAAGTTCAGGAGCAAAAAAATAATAATATATAATAGAATTATTGTAAAATTAACTGTGTCCATAAGGTGTAGATAGTAAGTATAGACCGGAAGTAGAGGCCTGGGCATTGTTGTTCACTAATTTACTCCAAGTAGGGAAAGGATGGCGGGGTTGAAAAGTAATAAAGGGGAGTATATATATAAAAAACATGGGGGATTGGAAGTGATGCAGACAATTACATTGATTGAAGTTACAATCTATCTGCAATACTAAGCTGATCCACCCCCCCCCCCACCCCCCAAAAAAAAAAAAAAAAAACATAGGAGGTTAAGAGAATGAGGTTAAGGTTAGGAAAAGGGTTAGGGTTAGGCTTAGCTACAATGCCACAGTTGTCACCAACTGTTGATCCCGGCACGACCACTAGATAGAGCTGTTGTAGGCCTATCTGCTTCATCTAGCCACAACGGTAGAAACGTAAACAAACCATCTGTGGTGACAAATAATCAGTATCATAACACCGGCACGGGCCACTTCTATCAATAAATCAAACATGGCGGCAAACATGGTGGTGCGCACAAACTACCCACCGTCGGATTACTTTCAACTTTTAGAAAGTGTTTTACTAAATTCTTTCGATCACTGGTAAGCTCATCCATAACGTGATGAATCGTAAATAGTAATTGCTCACTCTTTACTCAGTTAGCGCTAGGACTAATGTAGCCTACATTTTCCGATTTGGATGGGAATTGTGTTATGCTGTTGTTACTTCTGTGAATGTCTGAACATTGCATCCAAAAATAAACAGACACAAACAGACACACACACACAATTACCTCTGACAGCGGATGAACGAGATGTAAAAACTCTAAGCTGACATAAAGGATGACATTAAACAAGCTAACAGTCAAATATACAGATTGGTTCGCATCACACACAGCCATTACATCTAATCATCCTTTAGGGCGATGTAAGTGAGCAGTAATCACACATGACACGGGTAGCATCTATTTCCTGAGGGGATGCACGTGTCACCGTTACACCGGTTTTACAGTGGTTTTCCAACCAATACAGGAACTGACCTTTCAACATGCTGTGCTAAAAATAGCAACACATAAAATTAAGGGGAGCTCCTCAGACATGAGCAGTGCACACTTAAACACACACACACACACACACACACTCACACACTCAAATACACACTATTCCCTCCCTCACATGTGTGCACACACGCGCACACAAACCCACACATGCAACTACACACACCCACTTTCCCTCTCTCCGTCTGCCTTCTGACACCTGGGTCAATGTCTGCTCAGGAAAATGCTCTGCTCTGCTATTGACAGGCAGCTGGAATTAGATTTGTTACAGCTGTCCGTCCATCTCGTACGAAGATCACACTAGCTCTCCAGTAGCTAAGAGTGACAATTGTAGCATGTATAGCTGCATCTGCCTAATGAAATGACTTTCACAGGAATCTGCCAAATAAAATAAAATGTACTTGTCACATGCGCCAAATACAACTGGTGTAGACTTTACTGTGAAATAGTAACACAAGAAGAATAAAATAAAATACACAAGAATGGAGCTATATACAGGGAGTACCAGTAACAGATCAATGTGCAGATGTACGAGGTATTTGAGGTAGATACAGTGGGGAGAACAAGTATTTGATACACTGCCGATTTTGCAGGTTTTCCTACTTACAAAGCATGTAGAGGTCTGTAATTTTTATCATAGGTACACTTCAACTGTGAGAGACGGAATCTAAAACAAAAATCCAGAAAATCACATTGTATGATTTTTAAGTAATTCATTTGCATTTTATTGCATGACATAAGTATTTGATACATCAGAAAAGCAGAACTTAATATTTGGTACAGAAACCTTTGTTTGCAATTACAGAGATCATACGTTTCCTGTAGGTCTTGACCAGGTTTGCACACACTGCAGCAGGGATTTTGGCCCACTCCTCCATACAGACCTTCTCCAGATCCTTCAGGTTTCGGGGCTGTCGCTGGGCAATACAGACTTTCAGCTCCCTCCAAAGATTTTCTATTGGGTTCAGGTCTGGAGACTGGCTAGGCCACTCCAGGACCTTGAGATGCTTCTTACGGAGTCACTCCTTAGTTGCCCTGGCTGTGTGTTTCGGGTCGTTGTCATGCTGGAAGACCCAGCCACGACCCATCTTCAATGCTCTTACTGAGGGAAGGAGGTTGTTGGCCAAGATCTCGCGATACATGGCCCCATCCATCCTCCCCTCAATACAGTGCAGTCGTCCTGTCCCCTTTGCAGAAAAGCATCCCCAGAGAATGATGTTTCCACCTCCATGCTTCACGGTTGGGATGGTGTTCTTGGGGTTGTACTCATCCTTCTTCTTCCTCCAAACACGGCGAGTGGAGTTTAGACCAAAAAGCTCTATTTTTGTCTCATCAGACCACATGACCTTCTCCCATTCCACCTCTGGATGATCCAGATGGTCATTGGCAAACTTCAGACGGGCCTGGACATGTGCTGGCTTGAGCAGGGGGACCTTGCGTGCGCTGCAGGATTTTAATCCATGACGGCGTAGTGTGTTACTAATTGTTTTCTTTGAGACTGTGATCCCAGCTCTCTTCAGGTCATTGACCAGGTCCTGCAGTGTAGTTCTGGGCTGATCCCTCACCTTCCTCATGATCATTGATGCCCCACGAGGTGAGATCTTGCATGGAGCCCCAGACCGAGGGTGATTGACCGTCATCTTGAACTTCTTCCATTTTCTAATAATTGCGCCAACAGTTGTTGCCTTCTCACCAAGCTGCTTGCCTATTGTCCTGTAGCCCATCCCAGCATTGTGCAGGTCTACAATTTTATCCCTGATGTCCTTACACCGCTCTCTGGTCTTGGCCATTGTGGAGAGGTTGGAGTCTGTTTGATTGAGTGTGTGGACAGGTGTCTTTTATACAGGTAACGAGTTCAAACAGGTGCAGTTAATACAGGTAATGAGTAAAGAACAGGAGGGCTTCTTAAAGAAAAACTAACAGGTCTGTGAGAGCCGGAATTCTTACTGGTTGGTAGGTGATCAAATACTTATGTCATGCAATAAAATGCAAATTAATTACTTAAAAATCATACAATGTGATTTTCTGCATTTTTGTTTTAGATTCCGTCTCTCACAGTTGAAGTGTACCTATGATAACAATTACAGACCTCTACATGCTTTGTAAGTAGAAAAACCTGCAAAATCGGCAGTGTATCAAATACTTGTTCTCCCCACTGTATGTACAAGAAGGCAGGGTAAAATGACTAGGCATCAGGATAGATAATAATAAGAGTAACATAAAAAACAGAGCAGCAGCAAATGATGAGTGTAAAACTGTGTGTGTGTGTGTGTGTGTGTGGGGGGGGGGGGTAGTATTCATACCCCTTGATTTATTCCACATTTTGTTGTGTTACAGCCTGAATTAAAATTTGATAAAATAAATAAATATTTCACCCATCTACACGCAATATCCCACAATGACAAAGTGAAAACATGTTTAGAAATGTTTGCACATTTATTGAAAATGAAATACAGAAATATCTAATTAACATAAGTATTCACACCCCTGAGTCACAACTTTGTAGAAGCACTTTTGGCAGTGATTACAGCTGTGAGTCTTTCTGGGTAAGTCTCTAAGAGCTTTCCACACCTGGATTGTGCAACATTTACAAATTATTCTATTCAAAATTCTTCAAGCTCTGTCAAATTGGTTGTTGATCATTTCTAGACAACCATTTTCAGGTCTTGCAATAGATTTTAAAGTAGATCTAAGTAAAAACTGTAACTCCGACACTCAGGATCATTCACCGTCTTCTTGGAAAGCAACTCCAGTGTAGATTTGGCCTTGTGTTTTAGGTTATTGTCCTGCTGAAAGGTGAATTCATCTCCCAGTGTCTGGTGGATTTTTTTTTTGCCTGTGCTTGGCTCCATTCCGTTTCTTTTTTCCCCCCAGTCCTTAATGATTACAACCATACTCAAAACATGATGCAGCCACCACTATGCTTGAACATATGGATAGTGGTACTCAGTAATGTGTTGTAATGGATTTGCCCCAAACAAAATATTTTGTATATAGGACAAAAAGTTAAATGCTTTGCCAAATTATTTGCAGTATTATTTAGTACCTTGTTGCAAACAGAATACATGTTTTGGAATATTTTTTATTCTGTACAGGCTTCCTTCTTTTCACTCTGTCAATTAGGTTACTATTGTAGAAACTACAATGTTGTTGATCCATCCTCAGTTTTCTCCTATCACAGCCATTAAACTCTGTAACTGTCAAAGTCACCATTACATTTTTACCCATCTACCAATAGGTGCCCTTCTTTTCGAGGCATTGGAAAACGTCCCTGGTATTTTTGTTGTACAGTGGCTTACGAAAGTATTCACCCCCCTTGGCATTTTACCTATTTTGTTGCCTTACAACCTGGAATTAAAATGTATTTTTTGGGGGTTTGTATCATTTGATTTACACAACATGCCTACCACTTTGAAGATACACATTTTTATTGTTAAACAAACAAGAAATAAGACCAAAAAAACTAAAACTTGAGCGTGCATAACTATTCACCCCCCCCACAGCAATCTTTAAGTCATACCACAGATTCGCAATTGGATTGAGGTCTGGGCTTTGACTAGGCCATTCCAAGACATTTAAATGTTTCCCCTTAAACCACTCGAGTGTTGCTTTAGCAGTATGCTTAGGGTCATTGTCCTGCTGAAAGGTGAACGTCCCAGTCTCAAATCTCTGGAAGACTGAAACAGGTTTCCCTCACGAATTTCCCTGTATTTAGCACCATCCATTATTCCTTCAATTCTGACCAGTTTCCCAGTCCCTGCCGAAGAAAAACATCCCCACAGCATGATGCTGCCACCACCATGCTTCACTGGTGATGTTGTTCTCGGGATGATGAGAGGTGTTGGGTTTGCGCCAGACATAGCGTTTTCCTTGATGGCCAAAAAGCTCAATTTTAGCCTCATCTGACCAGAGTACCTTCTTCCATATGTTTGGGGAGTCTCCCACATGCCTTTTGGCGAACACCAAAAGTGTTTGCTTATTTTTCATTTTTAGCAATGACTTTTTTCTGGACACTCGTCCATAAAGCCCAGCTCTGTGGAGTGTACGGCTTAAAGTGGTCATATGGACAGATACTCCAGTTTCCGCTGTGGAGCTTTGCAGCTCCTTCAGGGTTATCTTTGGTCTCTTTGTTGCCTCTCTGATTAATGCCCTCCTTGCCTGGTCCGTGAGTTTTGGTGGGCAGCCCTCTCTTGACAGGTTTGTTGTGGTGCCATATTCTTTCAATATTTTTTATTATGGATTTAATGTTGGTCCGTGGGATGTTCAAAGTTTCGGATATTTTTTTATAACCCAACCCTGATCTGTACTTATCCACAACTTTGTCCCTGACCTGTTTGGAGAGCTTCTTGGTCTTCATGGTGCCGCTTGCTTAGTGGTGTTGCAGACTCTGGGGCCTTTCAGAACAGGTGTATATATATTCAGATCATGTGACAGATCATGTGACACTTAGATTGCACACAGGTGGACTTTATTTAACTAATTATGTGACTTCTGAAGGTAATTGGTTGCACCAGATCTTATTTAGGTGCTTCATAGCAAAGGGGGTGAATACATACAGTGGGGAAAAAGTATTTAGTCAGCCACCAATTGTGCAAGTTCTCCCTCTTAAAAAAATGAGAGAGGCCTGTAATTTTCATCATAGGTACACGTCAAATATGACAGACAAATTGAGAAAAATAATTCCAGAAAATCATATTGTAGGATTTTTAATGAATTTATTTGCAAATTATGGTGGAAAATAAGTATTTGGTCACCTACAAACAAGCAAGATTTCTGGCTCTCACAGACCTGTAACTTCTTCTTTAAGAGGCTCCTCTGTCCTCCACTCGTTACCTGTATTAATGGAACCTGTTTGAACTTGTTATCAGTATAAAAGACACCTGTCCACAACCTAAAACAGTCACACTCCAAACTCCACTATGGCCAAGACCAAAGAGCTGTCAAAGGACACCAGAAACAAAATTGTAGACCTGCACCAGGCTGGGAAGACTGAATCTGCAATAGGTAAGCAGCTTAGTTTGAAGAAATCAACTGTGGGAGCAATTATTAGGAAATGGAAGACATACAAGACCACTGATAATCTCCCTCGATCTGGGGCTCCACGCAAGATCTCACCCCGTGGGGTCAAAATGATCACAAGAACGGTGAGCAAAAATCCCAGAACCACACGGGGGGACCTAGTGAATGACCTGCAGAGAGCTGGGACCAAAGTAACAAAGCCTACCATCAGTAACACACTACGCCGCCAGGGATTCAAATCCTGCAGTGCCAGACGTGTCCCCCTGCTTAAGCCAGTACATGTCCAGGTCCGTCTGAAGTTTGCTAGAGTGCATTTGGATGATCCAGAAGAGGATTGGGAGAATGTCATATGGTCAGATGAAACCAAAATAGAACTTTTTGGTAAAAACTCAACTCGTCGTGTTTGGTGGACAAAGAATGCTGAGTTGCATCCAAAGAACACCATACCTACTGTGAAGCATGGGTGTGGAAACATCATGCTTTGGGGCTGTTTTTCTGCAAAGTGACCAGGACGACTGATCCGTGTAAAGGAAAGAATGAATGGGGCCATGTATCGTGAGATTTTGAGTGAAAACCTCCTTCCATCAGCAAGGGCATTGAAGATGAAACGTGGCTGGGTCTTTCAGCATGACAATGATCCCAAACACACCGCCCGGGCAACGAAGGAGTGGCTTCGTAAGAAACATTTCAAGGTCCTGGAGTGGCCTAGCCAGTCTCCAGATCTCAACCCCATAGAAAATCTTTGGAGGGAGTTGAAAGTCCGTGTTGCCCAGCGACAGCCCCAAAACATCACTGCTCTAGAGGAGATCTGCATGGAGGAATGGGCCAAAATACCAGCAACAGTGTGTGAAAACCTTGTGAAGACTTACAGAAAACGTTTGACCTGTGTCATTGCCAACAAAGGGTATATAACAAAGTATTGAGAAACTTTTGTTATTGACCAAATACTTATTTTCCACCATAATTTGCAATTAAATTCATAAAAAATCCTACAATGTGATTTTCTGGAGAAAAAAATTCTCATTTTGTCTGTCATAGTTGACGTGTACCTATGATGGAAATTATAGGCCTCTCTCATCTTTTTAAGTGGGAGAACTTGCACAATTGGTGGCTGACTAAATACTTTTTTTCCCCACTGTATGCACGCACCACATTTCCGTTAATTTATTTTTTATAATGTTTTGAAACAAAAAAAAAATTATTTTCACTTCACCAATTTGGACTATTTTGTGTATGTCCATTACATTAAATCCAAATAAAAATCAATTTAAATTACAGGTTGTAATGCAACAAAATAGGAAAAACACCAAGGGGGATGAATACTTTTGCAAGGCACTGTATCTGTTTTTGAAATTCACTGCTCGACTGAGGGACCTTACAGATAATTGTATGTGCG
The DNA here is from genome assembly GCF_964263955.1 of Coregonus lavaretus. Taxonomy (NCBI): domain Eukaryota; kingdom Metazoa; phylum Chordata; class Actinopteri; order Salmoniformes; family Salmonidae; genus Coregonus; species Coregonus lavaretus. The sequence goes on from NC_139992.1 coordinate 54,810,206, forward strand.
GGGTACAGAGATGAGGTAGTCATTCAAAAATCATGGTAAACATGAGTTAGTGCAACTTATTATATTGACTTGTTAAGCACATTTTTAGTCCTGAACTTATTTAGGCTTGCCATAAGAAAGGGGTTGAATACTTTTTTGACTCAAGACATTACAGCTTTTCATTTTTTATTAATTAGTAAAAATGTCTAAAAACATAATTAATCTTGGACATTATCGGGTATTGTGTGCTGGCCAGTGACAAAAAAAAATCAAGGGGTGTGAATACTTTTTGAATGTGCATAGGGACAGTGCAAGATAGAGTCAGAGCAGATAGATTGGGTACCCTTAATTGACTATTTAGAAGACTGGCTATTTAGCGGTCTTATGGCTTGAGGGTAGAAGCTGTCTCGGAGCTGATTCTCCGGTACTGTTTGCCGGACTGTAGCAGAGACGAGTCTATGGATTGGGTGGCTGGAGTCTTTGGCAATTTTTCGGGCCTTCCTCTGACACCGCTTGATATAGAGGTCCTGAATGTCAGGGAGCTCGGCCCCAGTGATGTACTGGGCTGTCCGCACAACACTCTATAGCGCTTCGCAGTCAAAGGCGGTGCATTTGCCATACCAAGTGGTGATGCTGCCAGTCAACATGCTCTCGATGGTGCAGCTGTATAACTTTTTGAGGATCCGAGGGCCCATGCCAAATCTTTTCAGCCTCCTGAGGGGGAAGAGGCGATACCGTTCCCTCTTCATGACGGTGCTTGTGTCTGTGAACCATGTTAGGTCCTTAGTGATATGGACGCCAAGGAACTTGAAGCTCACGACCCGCTCCACAACAGCCTCGTTGATGTGGATGGGGGCGTGCTCTCCCCTCTTTCTCCTATAGTCACGATCAGCTCCTTGGTCTTACTGACATTGAGAGAGAGGTTGATGTCCTGGCACCACACTGCTAAGTCTCTGACCTCCTCCCTGTAGGCTGACTCATCGCTGTCTGTGATCAGGCCTGCCACCATCGTGTCGTCAGCAAACTTGATGATGGTGTTGGAGTCGTGCGTGGCCACGCAGGCCTGGGTGAACAGGGAGTACAGGAGGGGACTAAGAACACACCCCTGAGGGGCCCCTGTGTTGAGGGTTAGCATGGCGGAGGTGTTGTTGCCTACACTCACCACCTGGGTCCGGCCAATCCAGAAGTCCAGGATCCAGTTGCAGAGGGAAGGGTTCAGTCCCAGGGATCCTAGCTTGGTGATGTAGTCTATGAACAGCATTCTCACATAGCTATTTCACCTCTTGTCCAGGTGGGAGAGGGCAGTGTGAAGTGCATTTGAGATTGTGTCATCTGTGGATCTGTTGGGGCAGTATGCGATTTTGGAGTAGGTCTAGGGTGTCTGGGATGAGTGTCATGACCAGCCTTTCAAAGCACTTCATTAATACAGATGTGTGTGCTACAGGGCAATAGTCATTTAGGCAGGTTACCTTGGAGCTCTTGGGAACAGGGACAATGGTGGTCAGCTTGGAACATTGGGATTACAGACTGGGATAAGGATAGATTGAAAATGTCTGTGAAGACACTTGCCAGATGGTTTACAGTTATCCAGAAAAACAGGGGCTTTCATGTAAGGTACAGTGTTATATTCCTCGAAACGAGCATAAAAGGCATTTAGATCGTTTGGGAGTTCTGCATCGCTAGGCAACTTATGGCTGGGTTTCCCTTTGTAATCCGTTAATGTCTGCAAGCCCTGAGACATACACTACCGGTCAAACGTTTTAGAACACCTACTCATTCAAGGATTTTTCTTTATTTTTACTATTTTCTACATTGTATAATAATAGTGAAGACATCAAAACTATTAAATAGCACATATGGAATCATGTAGTAACCAAACAAGTGTTAAACAATTCAAAATATATTTTATATTTGAAATTCTTCAAATAGCCACCCTTGATGACAGCTTTGCACACTGTTGGCATTCTCTCAACCAACTTCATGAGGTAGTCACCTGGAATGCATTTCAATTAACAGGTGTGCCTTCTTAAAAGTTAATTTCTGGAATTTCTTTCCTTCTTAATGCGTTTGAGCCAATCAGTTGTGTTGTGACAAGGTAGGGGTGTAATACAGAAGATAGCCCTATTTGGTAAAAGACCAAGTCCATATTATGGCCACAACAGCTAAAATAAGCAAAGAGAAATGACAGTCTATCATTACTTTAAGACATGAAGGTCAATCAATACATTTACATTTTTACATTTTTGTCATTTAGCAGACGCTCTTATCCAGAGCGACTTACAAATTGGTTCATTCACCTTATGATAGCCAGTGGGACAACCACTTTACAATATATATATATATTTAATTTTTTGGGGGGTGGGTTAAGGGGGGGTAGAAGGATTACTTTATCCTATCCCAGGTATTCCTTAAAGAGTTGGGGTTTCAAGTGTCTCCGGAAGGTGGTGAGTGACTCCGCTGTCCTGGCGTCGTGAGGGAGCTTGTTCCACCATTGGGGTAACAGAGCAGCGAACAGTTTTGACTGGGCTGAGCGGGAACTGTGCTTCCACAGAGGTAGGGGGGCCAGCAGGCCAGAGGTGGATGAACGCAATGCCCTCGTTTGGGTGTAGGGACTGATCAGAGCCTGAAGGTACGGAGGTGCCGTTCCCCTCACAGCTCCGTAGGCAAGCACCATGGTCTTGTAGCAGATGCGAGCTTCAACTGGAAGCCAGTGGAGTGTGCGGAGGAACATTTCAAGAACTTTTAAAGTTTCTACAAGTGCAGTCGCAAAAACCATGATGTGCTATGATGAAACTGGCTCTCATGAGGACCGCCACAGGAATGGAAGACCCTGAGTTACCTATGCTGCAGAGGATAAGTTCATTAGAGTAACCAGCCTCAGAAATTGCAGCCCAAATAAATGCTTCACAGAGTTTAAGTAACAGACACATCTCAACATAAACTATACGGAGGAGACTGTGTGAATCAGGCCTTCAAGGTCGAACTGCTGCAAAGAAACCAAACAAAAGTGGTCTATGGGAAACTACAGAGGGACCCAGTAAAGGAGCGGACTGACGTCGCTGTGAAGACACGTTCCACAAAGTGCCACAAGTATGAAGACATGAAAGACATGCCAAGGTCTCTCGTTTCTGTACAGATTGAAGGTATCTATGCTAAAGCTTTACTAGATAGTGGTTCTCAGATTACTCTACTTTACAGATCCTTTTATGACAAGTACCTGACACATTTGCCATTGATTCCTATAGTAAACTTAGAGATATGGGGCCTTAGCTCTGAGCAATATCCATTTGATGGCTATTTGTCGCTCAAGCTTGAGTTCTCAGGATCGGTTGTGGGTGTAGCAGAGACCACTGAAGCACTTGTGTTGGTATGTCCAGATCCGGCCATGAAAGGTGACGTGTCTATTCTGGTCGGCACAAATACATCTGTAGTGAAGACACTTATGACTGCTTGCAGAGAAAAGGAAGGTGAAGGTTTCCTTAGCACACTACAAGTTCATCCTGCTATAAAGGAGGCATATGAGAGGATGAGAGAAAGCTCAACTGATGATGACGAGAAGAGAGGAACGGTCTGGTTCGCACAGACAAAACCTGTCACCCTACCACCTGGTGGGCAGGCGAGAGTCACTGGAATTCCAAAGTTTTCTAGGATACCTTCTACTCAAACCCTTCTGGTAGTGAGACCTGAAGAACCCCGGTTACCTGAAGAACTACTAGTGAGGCCTGAAATCCAGACGGTTGCAGTTGTGTCATCTAGAAGAATCAACCTTATTGTCAGGAATGTCTCGACAAAGGAGATCACCCTGAAACGAGGTACACCTATTGCTCATCTGTTTCCTGTAGATGTTGCTCCTGGTGTTCCATTGAAAAGTAAACAGGATTCATCTAAGAAACTGACGTCTTCTTCATTCAACTTTGGAGATTCTCCAGTGCCTGAGGGATGGAAGAAGAGGTAATGTGAAAAGATGATGGAACGGAAAGAAGTGTTCAACACATGAGTTTGATGTGGGTTGTTCAAAGAGTACTCACCACACCATCAGAGTTACTGAAGACAAACCGTTTAGGGAGAGATCTCGCCGCTTGGCCCCAGCTGATGTTGAAGATGTGAGGAAGCATCTTAATAACTTGAAAAGTTCTGGGATCATATCTGAGTCGAGAAGTCCCTACGCATCTCCTATTGTGGTGGTGAGGAAAAAGAATGGCACCATACGCATGTGTGTTGATTACAGAACCCTCCAGAAGCTCACTGTTCCTGACCAGTACACAGTCCCACATGTGGAGGATGCTCTGACATGTTTGAGTGGGAGCAAATGGTTCAGTGTGTTAGATCTCAGAAGCGGATACTATCAAATTCCAATGGGCGACACAGATAAAGAGAAGACTGCATTTATCTGTCCAGTTGGATTTTACCAATTTGAGAGGATGCCGCAGGGTGTGTCCGGAGCACCTGCAACATTTCAACGTGTCATGGAACAGACAGTTGGAGACATGAACCTACTCAAAGTTCTTGTTTACCTCGACGACTTAATCGTGTTTGGAAGGATGCTGGAAGAACACGAGCAGAGGTTACTCAAGGTGTTAGACCGCTTGAAAAGTGAAGGCCTAAAACTGTCCCTTTACAAGTGTCAGTTTTGCCGCACATCTTTTAACTATGTTGGACATATCATATCCCAGAATGGAGTGGCTACAGACCCCTCAAAGATTGAAGCTGTCACCACATGGCCAAGACCTGAAACTGTGACTGCTCTGCGTTCTTTCCTAGAATCCTGTGGATACAGAAGATTTCTGAAAGACTACTCTAAAGTGAGTTACCCTCTGAATCAGCTCTTATGTGGATATCTTCCCGCAGCCAAGAAAGGAAGAAAGTCCAAGGAAGAGGAGGATGCCTACCTCAACCCCTCAGAACCATTTGGATGAAGGTGGAATGAGAAATGTGAAATGGCATTTAAGACATTGTAGGACAGCATCACAAAAGCTCCTATGTTGGCTTATGCTGATTCTCAGTTGCCATACGTTCTACATGTAGATGCTAGCTGCGAAGGGTTAGGTGGAATACTGTACCAAGATCAAGGCAAGGGTCTGCGTCCTACGGCATTTGTGAGTCGAAGCATGACCGCTTCTGAACGCAACTACCCAGCTCACAAGTTAGAGTTTCTTGCGTTGAAGTGGGCCGTGGTTGATAAACTACATGATTACCTGTTTGGGGTCAAGTTCAAGGTTAAAACGGACAATAACCCATTGACATACACTACCGTTCAAAAGTTTGGGGTCACTTAGAATTGTCCTTGTTTTCGAAAGAAAAGCAATTATTTTGTCCATTAAAAAAACATCAAATTGATCAGAAATACAGTGTAGACATTGTTAATGTTGTAAATGGTTATTGTAGCTGGAAACAGCTGATTTTTTATGGAATATCTACATAGCCGTACAGAGGCCCATTATCAGCAACCATCAGTCCTGTGTTCCAATGGCGCGTTGTGTTTGCTAATCCAAGTTTATCATTTTAAAAGGCTAATTGATCATTAGAAAACCATTTTGCAATTATTTTAGCACTCTTTCTATTCTAGTTAGAGCCAGTTTGCGCTGTTCTGTGAAGGGAGTAGTACACAGCGTTGTACGAGATCTTCAGTTTCTTGGCAATTTCTCGCATGGAATAGCCTTCATTTCTCAGAACAAGAATAGACTGACGAGTTTCAGAAGAAAGTTATTTGTTTCTGCCATTTTCAGCCTGTAATCGAACCCACAATTGCTGATGCTCCAGATACTCAACTAGTCTCAAGAAGGCCAGTTTTATTGCTTCTTTAATCAGTACAACAGTTTTCAGCTGTGCTAACATTTACAACATTAACAATGTCTACACTGTATTTCTGATTAATTTGATGTTATTTTAATGGACCAGAAAATTGCAAAAAAATGACATTTCTAAGTGACCCCAAACTTTTGAATGGTGGTATATGTCCTCACGTCTGCAAAACTGGATGCCACTGGTCATCGTTGGCTGGCTACGTCGTCTACCTATGACTTTAGTCTCAAGTACAGGCCCGGCAGGCAGAACATAGATGCCAATGCTTTATCTCACCGCCCTCATCAGCAATCTGCAGTGGAACAAGATTGGAGACATTCCTGCATCCGGTGTTAGAGCCATGTGCCAGATGTCTAATGTTGTTAGAGTAACTCCTGGATCATCTCATAATAGAACGTAACCGGAGCATGCTGATGTCTCACATGCCCAGATTGAGCACTACAGAACTTTCTGCATCGCAAAAAGAAGACCCTTTCTTAGGAGAGATGTATGTTGTTCTTAATAAACATGATATCATCTGGGTGACCATGACCAAACAACCACTCATCTCTTTGCTCCTGAGAGAGTGGGAGAAGCTAAAGATGGAAGATGGAGTTATGTACAGGATCACACATCCGCCAAACAAGACTCGTCGTGCTCAGTTACTTCTTCCAGAGAAGTTCAGAACTATGGTTCTCACGTCACTGCATGAAGACTCAGGTCATTTAGGATTTGACAAGACGTATGGACTTGTCATAGACCGGTTCTACTGGCCACGCATGAAGATGGAAGTAGAAGAGTACTGTAAGTCCTGTGCTCGCTGTGTACAGAGGAAAACACTTCCAAAGACAGTTGCTCAGCTTGGTCATATGCAAAGTGATGGACCTATGGACCTTGTGTGCATGGACTTCCTGTCCATTGAGCTTGACTCAAGTAACACAGGGAATGTTCTGGTCATTACGGATCATTGCACGAGATACGCTCAAGCTTTTCCTACGAAGGATCAGAAAGCATCCACTGTTGCCAAAGTATTGTGGGAGAGGTCCTTCATCCATTATGGTCTACCCAAGAGGATGCATAGTGATCAAGGTAGAGATTTTGAAAGTCGACTCCTCCATGAGCTACTGAATATGCTTGGAGTGGAGAAGTCAAGGACAACACCATATCATCCTCAAAGATCCGCAACCCGAGAGATTCAACCGAACCTTGTTGAGCATGCTTGGAACTCTTGATCCTACATGAAACAACAAATGGAGTCAGTATGTTAGGCATCTAGTGCACTCGTATAACTGTACTCGGAATGAAGTGACTGCCATATTTTTTTATGTTTGAACGTGAAGCTAGATTGCCCGTTGATATCTGTTTTGGAGTCTCGAGTGATAGCATTTCAGAGAGAACCTACCTCAAGTATGTATCTGATATGAAGAAACAGTTACAAGCTATTTAAAAACTTGCTGAGAGCACTGCTGTAAAGCAAAAACAAGAAAACAAACAGCGATAAGATAAGAAGATTCACTATACACAACTTATGCCTGGAGTCCTCATAGGACTGCAAGGAAAACATAAGCTGGCAGAGTGGGCCACTATGCCTTATGTGGTGGAAAGTCAGATGTCAAACTTACCTGTGTTCCGTTTGAAGCCTGAAAGAGATGGACCCATTAAGATTCTTCATCGTAATCGCTTGCTACCACTGGGGCAGAAAGTGCGCCTAGAACCTGTGGTTAACATAGAACCAACTCCTAGTAGAAGGACCCTGCAAAAAAGGAGGAAGAGAAAGGGAAATGAAAAGTTGCCTGGAAACTGTACTCCTCGGAATGATGAGAAAGTTGAAGAGGTTAAGAATCCAGAAGATGAGAAGGATTTTGACTCCGAAGATGAGGACATCGGAGTATGGTATGAAGTGCCTAATACAAACTGTAGAAGCCGAGAAGTGGAAGAGATGTCGGAACCATTTAGCTTGGACATAGTCTGGAATCAAATGACAGGGGAACCTGAAAGAGCAGACCAAGTTGTAGAAGTAATAGAGTCCAGTCAAGAAGGTGAGGTCGCAACTGGAGTTGAAGCAGATGATAATGAGGCATCTAACTCAGTTGAAGAGATTCCAGAAGAGGAACGAGAGGTTCAAGGAGAAGTGGAAACTTTGGAGGAAATAGAATGACCAGGGATAAGAAGATCTCAGAGAGTAAAGAAAGCTCCTGTACTACTTACCTATGATAAACATGGAGTTCCAAGTATAGCCCCAGTTGTCAGATATTGTTCCACACTGTACAAGTGGATCGGATAAGGGAAACACAAATGTATCTCTTTTTCAATTATCTAACAAGTTTTGTCTCAGCTGTAGATTGTAGACAGAGTTAAAAGTTGACACGTTTACTTGTTATTACATGTCACTTGTATGTTTACAAGTCATGAGGACATGCCTATTTTGGTGGGGGGAGAGTGTCTGCTTCATCTGACCACTACCGTATTAAGCGCATCACTGGTACTTCCTGTTTGAGCATTTGTTTGCAGGAGAATGGAGTCATTGTCAGATTTGCCGATGGGAGGACGAGGGAGGGCCTTGTACACATTTCTGTGGGTAGAATAAAAGTGGTCTAGTGTTTTTTCGCCGCTAGTGGCGTAGGACAGTTTTAAGACTCCCAGAGTTAAAGTCTCCACCCACCAAAAACGTTGCCTGTGGGTGACCGGTTTCTTGTTTGTTTATGGCCCCATATATAGTTCATTGAGTGCCAGAGTGGTGTTGGCTTGGGGCTGGATGTAGACAGCCGTGATAGTTATGGATGAGAACTCTCTTGGTAGAAAAAAGGGTCTGCAGCTTATGAGGTATTCTATATCAGGTGAACAAAATCTTGAGATTTCCTTCACACCTGAAGCAGCACACCACTTCTTTTCGACTTCTCCGAAGCCACTGTACGATCCTATCACTGCATTGAGAATCCACCGAGTACTACGTGCATAGCATGATCATTCAGCCACGTTTCAGTAACACATATAATATTGCAGTTTTTTACAGTGCATTCGGAAAATATTCAGGCCCCTTGACTTTTTCCACATTTTGTTACTTAACAGCCCCCCCATCAATCTACAGACAATACTCCATAATGACAAAGCAAAAAAAGAAATTGTATTGAAATTGTAATGTATTAAAAATAAAGAACTGAAATATCACATCTATATAAGTATTCAGACCCTTTACTCAGTACTTTGTTGAAGCACCTTTGGCAGCGATTACAGCATCGAGTCTTCTTGGGTATGACGATACAAGCTTGGCATACCTGTATTTGAGGAGTTTCTCCCATTCTTCTCTGCAGATCCTCTCAAGCTTTGTCAGGTTGGATGGGGAGCGTCGCTGCACAGCTATTTTCAGGTTGGGTTCAAGTCTGGGCTCTGGCTAGGCCACTCAAGGACATTCAGAGACTTGTCCCGAAGCCACTCCTGCGTTGTCTTGGCTGGGTGCTTAGGGTCGTTGTCCAGTTGGAAGGTGAACCTTCAACCCAGTCTGAGGTCCTGAGCGCTCTAGAGCAGGTTTTCATCAAGGATCTCTCTGTACTTTGCTCTGTTCATCTGTACCTCAATCCTGACTAGTCTCCCAGTCCCTGTCACTGAAAAACATCCCCACAGCATGATGCTGCCACCACCATAAAGTCCTGATTGGTGGAGTGCTGCAGAGATGGTTGTCCTTCTGGAAGGTTCTCCCATCTCCACAGAGGAACTCTGGAGCTCTGTCAGAGTGACCATTGGGTTCTTGGTCACCTCCCTGACCAAGGCCCTTCTCCCCCGATTGCTCAGTTTGGCCGAGCGGCCAGCTCTAGGAAGAGTCTTGGTGGTTCCAAACTTCTTCCATTTAACAATGATGGAGGCCACTGTGTTGTTGGGGACCTTCAATGCTGCAGAACTTTTTTGATACCCTTCCCCAGATCTGTGCCTCGACACAATCCTGTCTTGGAGCTCTATGGACAATTCCTTTGACCTCATGGCTTGGTTTTTGCACTGACATGCACTGTCAACTGTGGGAACTTAGACAGGAATGTGCCTTTCCAAATCATGTCCAATCAATTGAATTTCCCACAGGTGGATTCCAATCAAGTTGCAGAAACAGGATGCACCTGAGCTCAATTTCATTAGCAACATTTTCTAAAAACCTGTTTTCACTCTGTCATTATGGGATATTGTGTGTAGATTGATAAAGAAAAAAATGATTTAATCCATTTTAGAATAAGGCTGTAACGTAACAAAATGTGGAAAAGGGGAAGGGGTCTGTATAACTTCCGAATGCACTGTAATTCTCTCTGATAGGAGACTCTTGAAAAAAGCTCATCCATCTTGTTCTCGAGTGACAGGATATTTGCCAATAGAACTGTCTCCCACGTCTACTCCTGTGGCGTTTTGGTAGCCCATGGAACAAAGGAATACGGCCCGGTATGAACAGTGGAACAGCTGAGTCGGAGTTGAAGTCTTACTTGAAGTCGAAATTGAGGTTAGTAACAGTCGATCTGATGTCCAGAATTGCTTGGCGGTCAAATGTGATAATAGTATATGATAGTATGAACTTTCTGTACAAATAAACACGATGAATGTCATTATGTACCAAAGTTGGGTTGGAACTCGTAAGATGTCGCCCTTCTCCATCGGCGCCATCTTAGCTCATCAATTTATGCACACGCACACTGCACTCCCTTAAAATAGTCTATTGATGCACCCATGCGTTAATCTAAGTAACATAATAAAAACATCCCCATTAAAATCTGTCAGTTTAAGTTAGAGATATTGTTTTGAGTGGGCTGCGTCTCAATCCACCGCATCCGCCTATGTTGGCCTTCCGCATCTGTGGTGAAAGGTGGCCGATCTACAGCTGTGTTTGTCAGACAAAAACGTCTGTAGCGTCCGAACGGTTTGACCTACAAACTATTATGACCACTATGTTCTCCGTTTTGCTCTACGGCCCCACAAGTGTCTCGTCTGAAGGTAACACATACAAACAAATGGGAGTATGGAGGTAGTTTTTTGACAACAAAAATAAGGGGTTAAATATGTGTCCAAATAAACAAAATTATTTCCTGAGCTTTCTTATACAGTATCTCCTAGATATAGGACAGACAATTCAAAAACGTATTCCTTATGAAACATTTTTTCACTGTCTTTTTTGCCATTTATGAATGTGTTATTCAAAGTGTTTCTATGGGCTATATTAGTAAAGGCTAAATTGTTTATATATTTTTTATATATCTAAAGGGGTCCTAAAATTCCAAATCAAATGCCTAAATGATCCATGGTATGACCATCTTAAAATAATTCCCCCCCAACTGCTTAGACTTTTAGAGGTTTATTCCTGCAGTGGTAACCCATCGTTGCTAGGTAACACCCAGCAAGCACCCTCTCGCAATCCCTGAATAGTTCACTGGCACGTCATGAGCTGACAGCAGCCTCCACAGGTGTGTGTGTGTGTGTTTCAAGTTGTATTAGTCGTATGTATGGGATACGCATGGTATACATCGTCCAACGAAATGCTTACTTGCAGGTTCCTTCTTGACAATTAAACATCAATGATAAATAATAAAATATAAGAATACGAGCATAAAGTAAATGGCAGAAGAATAGAATAATAAATTAGTATAATACAGGAAGGCACAATTTATAGTCCAATATTGGGGAAGGTGGTTGAAGGGAAAGTGTATACATTGAGCAGTATAATAAGAGTCTGGTAGCAGCAGTTATGATGTGTATGTAGCATGAATATATATATGTGTGTGTGTGTGTATGTCTGTGTGGGTTTGTGCTTGAGTGAGTGCATGTGTGCTAAGGTGCGTCGAATCAGACATGTGGTCAGTCCAGTTCAAGTGTTCAGCAGTCTGATGGCTTGTAGATATGAACTGTCTCTGAGCCTGTTGGTATCAGACCTCATGCTCCGATACTGTCTGCCCGACGGTAAGGGAGAGAACAGTTTGTGGCTGGGGTGTGTGGGGTCCTTGATGATGCTGTGTGCTTTCCTCTGCCACCGTTTCGAGTAGATGTTCTGGATGGATGGGAGCACGGCCCCAATGATGTACTGGGCCATCTTCACCACCCGCTGAAGGGCCTTGCGGTTGTGGATTGAGCAACTCCCATACTAGGCCGTGATGCAACTGGTCAGGACGCTCTCGATGGTGCAGCAGTAGTATTTGGAGAGGACCCAGGGCGGCATGCCGAATTTCTTCAGCCGCCTTGGGAAGTAGAGTCAAGAATGGTGGTGTTGTTTTTCCATGACAAGTCCTCAGTGATGTGGGTGATGTGGATGCCGAGGAATTTAACACTTGTGACTCTCTACTGCAGTCCCATTGATGTGGATTGGGGCATGTTCCCTCCTCTGCTTCCTGAAGTCAACAATCAACTCCTTTGTTTTGCTGACGTTGAGAGACAGGTTGCTGTCATGACACCACAATACCAGTTCACTTACCTCCTCCCTATAGGCTGACTCGTTGTTGTTGGTTATCAGGCCTACAACCATGGTGTCGTCAGCAAACTTGATGGTGGAGTTTCTGTTGTGCAAAGCCATGCAGTCGTGGGTGAAAAGGGAGTACAGCAGAGGACTGAGGACACACCCCTGGGGGGCCTCTGTGTTAAGAGTCAGTGTGGAGGGGGTGTTGTTGCCAATCCTCACAGCCTGTGGTCTGCCCGTCAGGAAGTCCAGGATTCAGTTACAGAAGGGTGTCCAGACCCAGGGCTCTGAGCTTGGTGGCGAGCTTGGAGGGGACAATAGTGTTGAATGCTGAACTGTAGTCAATGAATAGCATTCTTACATAGATGTTCCTCTTGTCCAGATGTGTTACGGCCGTGTGAATAGCGATAGAAATGGCATCTTCCGCGGATCTGTTGGAGCGTCAGGCAAATTGGAGTGGGTCCAGTGTGCCTGGCATGCTGGCCTTAATGTAGGCCATGACCAAACTCTCGAAGCAGTTCATGATGACCGAGGTGAGCGTGACGGGGCAATAGTCATTTGGGTATGTCACTTTGTTTTTCTTGGGCACTGGGACGATAGTGGTCTCCTTAAAGCAGGTGGGGACTATAGCCTAGGACAGGGACAAGTTGAAGATGTCCGAGAAGACGTTTGCCAGCTGGTCAGCACACACTCTGAGGAATCAGCCAGGGATGCCATCTAGGCCGGCGGCTTTGTGAGTATTCACTCTTTTGAGAGTTTTCCTTACATCAGCCTCGGAGTGTGAAAGCACCTGGTCATCCGTAGCAGCGAGAGTCTTCCTGGATGCCTCGGTATTGTCTGCCTCGAAGCGAGCATAGAATGTGGTAAGCTGGGAGGGAGGCTTTGGTGGGCACCGCACAGCTGGATTTGCCTTTGTAGTCTGTGATAGTCTGTAGTCCTTGCAACGTGGCGTGAGTCTGAGTTGTCGATCATCAATTTAAGTTTGAGTCTGTATTGTCTTTTTGCATCAAAATCGATTTACGTAGGTCATACCTGCTTGCCTTGTACGCGTTGCATGCCACGAGTCATCGGGGTTCGTTCTGCTGACACTGAATACGGCAGTACGGGCTTTCAGTATTGTACGAATATCTCTGTTCATCCAGGGTTTTTGGTTGGGGTATGTCCGGATTGTTATTGTGGGTACAACATCATGAACACATTTCCTAATGAAGCCTGTGAGCCTTCGTAAAGTATTCAGACCACTTGGCTTTTTCAACATTTTGTTACGTTACATCCTTATTCTAAAATGGATTAAATAAATACACATCCTCATCAATCTACACACAATACCCCATAATAACAAAGTGAAAACAGGTTTTAAATTTTCTTGCAAATGTATTAAAATAAAAAAACGGAAATACCTTATTAACATAAGTATTCAGACCCTTCGCTATGAGACTCGAAATTCAGCCCAGGTGCATCCTGTTTCCATTGACCATCCTTGAGATGTTTCTACAACTTCATTGGAGTCCACCTGTGGTAAATTCAATTGATTGGACATGGTTTGGAAAGGCACACACCTGTCTATATAAGGTCCCACAGTTGACGGAGCATGTCAGAGCAAAAACCAAGCCATGAGGTCGAAGGAATTGTCCGTAGAGCTCCGAGACAGGATTGTGTCGAGGCACAGATCTGGGGAAGGGTACCAAAACATTTCTGCAGCATTGAAGGCCACCAAGAACACAATGGCCTCCATCATTATTAAATGAAAGAAGTTGGAACCACCAAGACTCTTCCTAGAACTGGCCGCCCGGCCAAACTGAGCAATCGGGGGAGAAGGGCCTTGGTCAGGGAAGTGACCAAGAACCCGATGGTCACTCTGACAGAGCTCCAGAGTTCCTCTGTGGAGATGGGAGAACCTTCAAGAAGGACAACCATCTCTGCAGCACTCCACCAATCAGGTCTTTATGGTAGAGTGACCAGATGGAAGCCACTCCTCAGTAAAAGGCACATAACAGCCCACTTGGAGTTTGCCAAAAGGCACCTAAAGACTCTCAGACCATGAGAAACAAGATTTTCTGGTCTGATGAAACCAAGATTGAACTCTTTGGCCTGAATTTCAAGTGTCACATCTGGAGGAAACCTGGCACCATCCCTACGGTGAAGCATGGTGGTGGCAGCATCATTATGTGGGGATGTTGTTCAGCGGCAGGGACTAGGAGACTAGTCAGGATCGAAGCAAAGATGAACAGAGCAAAGTACAGAGAGATCCTTTATGAAAACCTACCCCAGAGTGCTCAGGACCTCAGACTGGGGCAAAGGATCCAAGAGGACAACGACCCTAAGCACACAGCCAAGACAACGCAGGAGTGGCTTCAGGACAAGTCTCTGAATGTCCTTGAGTGGCCCAGCCAGAACCCGGACTTGAACCAGATCCAACCTGACAGAGCTCGAGAGGATCTGCAGAGAAGAATGTGAGAAACTCCCCAAATACAGGTGTGCCAAGCTTGTAGCGTCATACCCAAGAAGACTAAAGGCTGTAATCACTGCTAAAGGTGCTTCAACAAAGTACTGAGTAAAGGGTCTGAATACTTATGTAATGTGATATTTCCGTTTTTTGTATTTAAATCATTTGCAAAAATTTATAAAAACCTGTTTTTGCTTTGTCGTTATGGGGTATTGTGTGTAGATTGATGAGGGGGGAAAAACAATTTCATCAATTTTAGAATAAGGCTGTAACCTAACAAAATGTGGAAAAAGTCAAGGGGTCTGAATACTTTCTGAATGTACTGTATATTCCTCAATGTTGATGGATGAGTCCTGGGTGGATGAATCTTCGAACATTTTCCAATCAGTATTCACAAAACAATCCTGCAGCATTGAGTCTGCCTCTGTCCAGGGTCTCACTATTCTCTGTGTTGGTGGCTCCCTCTTGAGTTGCTGCTTGTAGGCAGGGAGTAGGAACAGAGAGATGTGATCTGATTGGCCGAAGTGGGGGCGGGGGACAGCTTTGTACGCGTCACGGATGTTTGTGTATACATTGTCAAGCACACTGGATCCAAACATGCTGTGTGTGTGTGTGTTACTGTACGCAGAGAATACACAGACAAAATACACACTGTCTCTAGGGACAAACTGAAGCATAGAGGCCTACACATGATAAACACATAAACAAACACGCACAACTCTGCATTGAGGTCTCTCAATGTAACCTTATGTGTAGGTTGATGTGTGGATTTCTTTAAGAAGTTTTAAACTTTAAGTCCTATGGGTGCTTTAAGTCCTACGGGGATCACTGAAACTCAAGAGTGTTACAGCGTTGATTTACAAACATTTTTATCAAAAAATATCTGAGGCATAAAAACGCAGGAAATAAATCTCGTTTCAAAGGGAGTCTCAAGACAAACACACACATACCAGGCAAACCTTAAAAATAATACAAATGCAAGGGAAAACAGTCAAAACATATTGGGCTGCTTGAATATGGCAATAAAATCCTGAGGACATAAGACAACTATCACCGCTCAGATGATGTGAACAATATGTTTGAGTTAGGCTCTATGTTTAATTTCCCCCGCATATACAGTACAGTACAGACTCTACACACAAAAACTGTCGCCTACAGTATGCATGGCACTACACCAACCCAGAGCATGAGTTACAAAGCCCATCGCTGACAACATTTCCATAAGGGCACATCCTAACAAAATATTTATACAATCAATTAGCATGACATTAAGTAGGCTAAAGCCAAATATGGAGAGAGAGGGCGATGGAAGGAGAGGGGGGGGGGGTAGAAAAACAGAAAGGGGAGGGAAAGGGGAGTGAAAGAGAAAGCGGAAGGAAAAAGAGAGAGTGAGGAAAGAGAGAGAGAAAGAGAGAGAGAGAGAGCCCTCTACTGCTGCAGCAGCAGAAAAGCCATTTAATTTGAGGGCCCATATTCATAAAACATTCATCTTGTCTGTGCATAGGGCTGTTGTGGTGACCGTATTACCACATCGGCGGTCACGAGTCATGAAGGCAGTCAAATTCCACATGACCGTTTAGTCACGGTAATTAGGCTTCTCCAAGCTCTGATGCTGCTGCTGGTCATTTGTATTTGTATTTGTATTTATTATGGATCCCCATTAGCTGCTGCCAAGGCAGTTCATACAATTTTTTAAACATTACAATACATTCACAGATTTCACAACACACTGTGTGCACTCAGGCCCCTACTCCACCACTACCACATATCTTGTGGGGTATGCATGGTGTCCGAGCTGTGCGCCAGTAGCTCAAACAGACAGCTCGGTGCACCCAACATCTCAACACCTCTCATAAACACAAGTAGTGATGAAGTCAATCTCTCCTCCACTTTGAGCCAGGAGAGATCGACATGCATATTATTAATATTAGCTCTCTGTGTACATCCAACAGCCAGCCGTGCTGCCCTGTTCTGAGCCAATTGCAATTTTCATAAGTCCTTTTTTGTGGCACCTGACCACACGACTGAACAGTAGTCCAGGTGTGACAAAACTAGGGCCTGTAGGACCTGCCTTGTAGATAGTGCTGTTAAGAAGGTAGAGCAGCGCTTTTTTATGGACATATTTCTCCCCATCTTAGCTACTGTTGTATTAATATCTTTTGACCATGACAGTTTACAATCCAGGGTTACTCCAAGCAGTTTAGTCACCTCAACTTGCTCAATTTCCACATTATTTATTAGAATATTTAGTTGAGGTTTAGGGTTTAGTGAATGATTTGTCCCAAATACAATGCTTTTAGTTTTAGAAATGTTTAGGACTAACTTATTCCTTGCCACCTACTCTGAAACTAACTGCAACTCTTTGTTAAGTGTTGCAGTCATTTCAGTCGCTGTAGTAGCTGACATGTATAGTGTTGAGTCATCCGCATACATAGACACTCTGGCTTTACTCAAAGCCAGTGGCATGTCATTAGTAAAGATTGAAAAAAGTAATGGACCTAGACAGCTGCCCTGGGGAATTCCTGATTCTACCTGGATTATGTTGGAGAGGCTTCCATTAAAGAACACCCTCTGTGTTCTGTTAGACAGGTAACTATTTATCCAAAATATAGCAGGTGGAGTAAAGCCGTAACACATACGTTTTTCCAGCAGCATACTATGATCGGTAATGTCAAAAGCCGCGCTGAAGTCTAACAAAACAGTCCCCACAATATTTTTATCATCAATTTCTCTCAGCCAATCATCAGTAATTTGTGTAAGTGCTGTGCTTGTTGAATGTCCTTTTCTATAAGCATGCTGAAAGTTTGTTGTCAATTTGTTTACTGTAAAATAGCATTGTATCTGGTCAATCACCATTTTTTCCAATAGTTTACTAAGGGTTGGTAACAGGCTAATTGGTCGGCTATTTGAGCCAGTAAAGGGGGCTTTACTATTTTTAGGTAGCGGAATAACTTTTGCTTCCCTCCAAGCCTGGGGGCACACACATTCTAGTAGGCTTAAATTGAAAATATGGCAAATAGGAGTAGCAATATCGTCCTCTATTATCATCAGTAATTTTCCATCCAAGTTGTTAGACCCCGGTGGCTTGTCATTGTTGATAGACAACAATAATTTTTTCACCTCTTCCACACTCATTTTACGGAATTCAAAATTACAATGCTTGTCTTTCATAATTTGGTCAGATATACTTGGATGTGTAGTGTCAGCAATTGTTGCTGGCATGCCATGCCTAAGTTTGCTAATCTTTCCAATTAAAAAATCATTAAAGTAGTTGGCAATATCAGTTTGTGATGAATGAGCCATCTGATTCAATTTCATTTAAGGTGCTCCAAAGCTTTTTACTATAATTTTTTTATGTCATTTATCTTTGTTTCATAGTGTAGTTTCTTCTTATTTTTATTCAGTTTAGTCACGTGATTTCTCAATTTGCAATATGTTTGCCAATCGGTTGTGCAGCAAGACTTATTTGCCATTTCTTTTGCCTCATCCCTCAAGCATAACATTTTGCAATTCCTCATCAATCCATGGGGATTTAACAGTTTTTACAGTCATTTTCTTAAAGGGTGCATGCTTATTAGTAACTGGAATAAGCAATTTCATAAATGGGTCAAGTGTAGTGTGTAGTGTCTGTTTACTCCTCATTACACACCACGGACCAACATATATTATTTACATCAACAACAAAGGAATCACTACAAAACATATTGTATGACCTCTTATACACAATATTAGGCCCAGCCTTTGGAACTTTGGTTTTCCTAGATATGGCTACTATATTGTGATCACTACATCCAATGGATTTGGATACTGCTTTCAAACATATCTCTGCAGCATTAGTAAAGATATGATCAATACATGTTGATGATTTAATTCCTGTACTGTTTGTAACTACCCTGGTAGGTTGACTGATAACCTGAACCAGGTTGCAGGCACTGGTTACAGTTTGAAGCTTTCTCTTGAGTGGGCAGCCTGATGAAAGCCAGTCAATATTTAAATCACCCAGAAAGTATACCTCTCTATTGATATCACATACATTATCAAGCATTTCACACGTTATCCAGATACTGACTGTTAGCACTTGGTGGTCTTTAGCAGCTTCCCACCAGAATGGGCTTTAGGTAAGGCAGATGAACCTGTAGCCATATTACTTCAACAGTATTTAACATGAGATCCTCTCTAATATTCACAGGAATGTGGTTCTGAATATAAACAGCAACACCTCCACCATTGGCATTTCTATATTTTCTGTAAATGTTATAACCTTGTATTGCTACCACTGTATCATCAAAGGTATTATCTAAGTGAGTTTCAGAGATAGTCAGAATATGAATGTCATCTGTTACTAGCAAATTATTTATTTTATGAACCTTGTTTCTTAAGCTACATATGTTAACATGGGCTAATTCGAGCACTTTTCTTCTGGGATGCTTACTTGTTTTTATTGCTTTACTGGGAAGCTTAGCAGCAGTAGATGTGGTCATGTTCTTTATGTTAGTGCAGGGTGAGCTGCACAGAGTGGCCTTCCTCCTCGGGTACACGGCCTCAGTGCTAACAGTATAATCTGGTTCTTAGGGACATGATTACCGCATACAATAGGTGTAGGATCAGCAGAGGCATTCAGGGCAGTTAGAGGGACATAAATTAGGTTACTTATATTGTGTCTACCGACGCCCCTGGTGTAATGTACATTTGCTGAAGCATTTTGACAACTCTGTGTCACAATGGTAGGGATTAGCTGAGCTGGGCTTGGGTCATTGCTAAGTCTTATAATGATGTGAAAGGATCCAGGAACCCAAATTATTTGGGTGGATCCCATCCTCCTTATAAAACGTGTTTTGTTTCCAAAAGGTATCAAAATTGTCAACAAAAGTTACACCCATTGGGCTGCAATAATCACGTAGTCAGTTATGAAGAGCAAGAATCCTGCTAAAGTGTTCAATGCCACAATTCAGAGAGGGCACAGGGCCAGATATGATGGGTTTTTTGTTAGTGTCTAGCAGAGACTGAATCAGTTCTTTAAAATCCAGTTTCAACTGTTCAGAGCTGCCCTTCATAATGTCATTAAAACCCACATGGACTACGATAGAATCGATGTCCTGACTTAATACATTCGGGAGCAGCTTAGTAATGTCATTTACTCAAGCTCCGGGATAGGACATTGTTTTTGCACCAGGAACTTCCCACTCCCACACTTCACAGGATGCAGACCTCCGACAGATGGAGAAGCCCCGCTCGATCCAGAGCAGGGACGGAAGGTTGCCGGACGTCGACTTCGAAATCGTAGTAGTAGGCACTGCGGCCACAGACACAGGCATCCCCAGCGACGAAGGTGCAGGAAGTTCAGGCTCCAGGATGGCTGAACTATTCGTTGTTTGTATCTGCTTCGGGCCTCTCGTTAGGAGTGTAGACTGCTTTGCGGGAGGTCGCTGTCTTCGGCTTCCACGGCTCGTGACATGTGACCATTGTTGTTTGCCTTTCTCCTCATGCTGTGCTCCTCCTCCTCCTCCTCGCTATCAAATGGGGGAGCTCCCGGCAACACCGGCCAGTCGGATATCAACAAACGACCGGGCGGAGATGCGTCCAACAAGCGCGAACGCAGTCCAGCCACCGCCGTAGAAAATGTAAACATTCCACTCTGCATTTTCCCCAGTTTCTTACGTAGGCTGGTGACCTGCATGATCAATGAAGCCACCTCAAGCCTATAATCCTCGGCAAGTAAAAAAATTGCAGCAATGGAACTCCGAGTGATCCGGTTTGTCCCGAAACAAAGCATAATAGATACAGCTCCTACAGCGCTGGAACCGTTCATTTAGTTCTCCAGACAAAGAGGGCTCCATTGCAAAACTCATCTGGTACTAACTTAGTTAGCTTGATGGCTAGCAGCTTACCGTCTCTGTCAAGCAGGCTTCAACCTGTCTCTTAAGCGGGATTCCGGGACAAGAAATAGCGGTCCTAACAGCTAACCGCATCGTGGAATCCACCCAAAAACAAGTTCTGTATCCGTATTCATGAACAGCGTTTTTGTTTTAATCAAAAATAACAAACCAAGTGTTTTCCAGCATACAATGTTCAGCTGCGCACTCTGATGAAGCAGTTTAAGCCAAACCAGTTCTGCTGTGTGCTCATGGCGTAGACTCTCTGGAGTGGGCGGGCAACGTAGCCTAGCCTGAGTGTTAACACAACTGCAGAGAGGAGCAGAGCGCCAGACTGAGAGAGTGAGAAAACGTTTCATTAGTATCTTACCAAACTTGCTAACTGCCTGGTACTCAGCACTCTATTGTCCCTCTAATCACTTTGACATCAATGCAAATGTTTTCGAAAATCTAATCAAACACTTCATGAGAGCCCATGAGCTCATGTTGCGCAAAATTTCTATAGGCTATGCAATTGCGGGAGTGATGGCAGCTAATAAAAAGACGAGGATCCCATCAGGCTTGCAATATTTATTTCTCAACTTTCCTAATATTTACATTTTAGTCATTTAGCAGACGCTCTTATCCAGAGCGACTTACAGTTAGTGCATACATTTATTTATTTTATACTGGCCCCCCATGGTAATCGAACCCACAACCCTGGCGTTGCAAACGCCATGCTCTACCAACTGAGCTACATCCCTGCCGGATGTAATAAGCACATTGATTATATTTACAACAGGAGTATAGCCTACTAGGCTGAAATAGTGGTCCTCTGTAGCTCAGCTGGTAGAGCATGGCGCTTGTAACGCCAAGGTAGTGGGTTCGATCCCCGGGACCACCCCATACACAAAAATGCATGCACGCATGACTGTAAGTCGCTTTGGATAAAAGCGTCTGCTAAATTGCATATTATTATTATTAAATTAAAATAAACCAAATAGGTTGACTTTTGTACTATGGGGGATAGTAGATTGAGATAGGCTAGTGCTTTTGCTGTTCGTTAGGCCTACTCATCTTGTTGGCTGACGAAAAGTAAATGTGGACAGTTCTTCCAATATCTTCAATATGCACCTTGGAATTGGATAAGGACGCGTGCAGTTGCGTCCCCGATGTGTCTGTCTTCACTTGTAGCCTGTGAGAAAAACCTGATCACGTGACGGAGAGCCATGTGAGTGAGAGGTGCTTCGGATTGCGCAGTACACTCAGGGAGAAGAGCACAACGCATCACTCCGGGCCGCAAAATACATGAATTATTTTAGGGTGCATTACGGCCACAAAGGGGATGCCGACGTGAAATTTGAAGCATTATCAAGTGCTTGACAAATTGTGAATGAGAGACTATTGGAGTGTGTGCAGCCTGCGCAAAAAACAAAGCAGATTTCATTCCTTTCAAGCGACCTTTTTCAAATCATCATTAGAGTCTCATCATGCAGCCTTACAATTTATAAAAAATCTAAACATATAGCCCAACGTTTGTACAGTCGTGGTCAAAAGTTTTGAGAAGGACACAATTATTAATTTTCGCAAAGTCTGCTGCCTCAGTTTTGATGATGGCAATTTGCATATACTCCAGAATGTCATGAAGAGTGATCAGATTAATTGCAATTAATTGCAAAGTCCCTCTTTGCCATGAAAATGAACTTAATCCCCCAAAAACATTTCCACTACATTTCAGCCCTCCCACAAAATGACCAGCTGTCATCATGTCAGTGATTCTCTCGTTAACACAGGTGAGAGTGTTGACGAGGACAAGGCTGGAGATCACTCTGTCATGCTGATTGAGTTACAATAACAGACTGGAAGCTTTAAAAGTCCCCTGTAGCTCAGTTGGTAGAGCATGGCGCTTGCAACGCCAGGGTTGTGGGTTTGTTTCCCACGGGGGGCGAGTATGAAAATGTATGCACTCACTAACTGTAAGTCACTCTGGATAAGAGCGTCTGCTAAATGACAAAAAAAAAAAAAAAGAGAAAAAAAAAAGGTGGGTGGTGCTTGAAATCATTGTTCTTCCTCTGTTAACCATGATTACCTGCAAGGAAACACGTGCCGTCATCATTGCTTTGCACAAAAAGGGATTCACAGGCAAGGATATTGCTGCTAGTAAGATTGCACCTAAATCAACCATTTATCGGATCATCAACAACTTCAAGGAGAGAGGTTCAATTGTTGTGAAGAAGGCGTCAGGGCGCCCAAGAAAGTCCAGCAAGCGCCAGGACCGTCTCCTAAAGTTGATTCATCTGCGGGATCGGGGCACCACCAGTGCAGAGCTTGCTCAGGAATGGCAGCAGGCAGGTGTGAGTGCATCTGCACGCACAGTGAGGCAAAGACTTTTGGAGGATGGCCTGGTGTCAAGAAGGGCAGCAAAGAAGCAACATCAGGGACAGACTGATATTCTGCAAAAGGTACAGGGATTGGACTGCTGAGGACTGGGGTAAAGTCATTTTCTCTGATGAATCCCCTTTCCGATTGTTTGGGGCATCCGGAAAACACCTTGTCCAGAGAAGACAAGGTGAGCGCTACCATCAGTCCTGTGTCATGCCAACAGTAAAGCATCCTGAGACCATTCATGTGTGGGGTTGCTTCTCAGCCAAGGGAGTGGGCTCAGTCACAATTTTGCCTAAGAACACAGCCATGAAGAATGGTACCAACACATCCTCCGAGACGACCTTCTCCCAACCATCCAAGAACATTTTGGTGACGACCAATGCCTTTTCCAGCATTGATTATGCAAGAATGGGCTGCCATCAGTCAGGATGTGGCCCAGAAGTTAATTGACAGCATGCCAGGGCGGATTGCAGAGGTCTTGAAAAAGAAGGGTCAACACTGCAAATATTGACTCTTTGCATAAACTTAATGTAATTGTCAATAAAAGCCATTGACACTTATGGAATGCTTATAATTATACTTCAATATACCATAGTAACATCTGACAAAAATATCTCATAACACTGAAGCAGCGGACTTTGTGAAGACCAATACTTGTGTAATTCTCAAAACTTTTGACCACGACTGTAGAACTAAAGTTAAATTAATAACTAAATTAAGCATAAAGGACTACCTATTTCTTTGTTAACCGCTCAACACAGAATAGCCGCATGTGCGCACTCCCTCAAATCGTTTGGAGAAAATATTTATATTTTATATCATACTATAAAATAATATATAATAATGCCATGGAATTATAAGCAAATCTTGTCTGCTAAATGAACTAGTGTAGCCCACAGCCATTTGGCATAGCCACATTAGAACATAATATAAGAGTATGCTATTATTTTCTTCTGAAATAGACTACATTTTCTTCATATAATGCTTCTTTAGACCTGTCTAAAATAAATAATGGATTGATTGTGAAGGTGTAAGCTATATTACATTGATTTATTAGACTTTTTAAAATGGCTTGTAGGCTATGTGTGGAAGCCACACACACACACACACACACACACACACACACACACACACACACACACACACACACACACACACACACACACACACACACACTTTAACTCTCTGTTCCCACAATCAATCCTCTCATTCATACTCTCCACACTCTATCACAGAAAGTTCAGCCATCATTTACACACACTCAACCCTGACGAACATACATTCCACTATGTCTGACACAATAACGCTCTTCACACACACACTCCAACTTTCATAAAACACTCCGTTTTCTTACACGTGTGCATACACAGTGCCTTCAGAAAGTATTCATACTCCTTAACTTATTCCACATTTAGTTGTGTTACAGCCTGAATTCCAAATGGATTAAATAAATAAAAAATCTTACCCATCTACACACAATACCCCATAATGACGAAGTGAAAACATGTTTTTAGACATTTTTGAACAAATTTATTGAAAATGAAATACAGAAATATCTCATTTACATAAGTATTCACACCCCTGAGTCAATACTTTGTAGAAGCACCTTTATGGCTGCAATTACAGCTTTGAGTCGTCTTGGGCATGTCTTTATCAGCTTTGCACATCTGGATTTGCAGATTTTCTCAAGCTGTGTTAAGTTAGATGGGGAGTGGCGATGAACAGCAATCTTCAAGTCTTTCCACAGATTTTCAATGGGATTCAATTCTGGGCTTTGGCTGGGCCACTCAATTACTTTCACATTCTTGTTCTGAAGCCATTCCACCGTTGCTTTGGCTGTATGCTTGGGTTCATTATCCTGTTGGAACGTAAATCTTCGCCCCAGTCTAAGGTTGCTTGCACTCTGAAGCAGGTTCTCATCATGGATTTGCCTGGATTTGGCTCCATTCAATGTTCCCTCTATCCTTACCAGTGTCCCAGTCCCTGCCGCTGAAAAGCATCCCCATGCTTCATTGTAGGGATGGTGTTAGATGGGTGATGAGCTGTTCCTGCCTTTCTCTAGACATAGTGCTTTGCATTCAAGCCAACATTTCTGTCTCAATTGACCACAGAATGTTTTGCCTTATGCTCTCAGAGTGTTTCACGTGCCTTTTTGCAAACATCAGACATGCTGTCATGTGCCTTTTTCTCAGGAGTGGCTTCCGTCTGGCCACTCTCCCATAAAGTCCAGATTGGTAAAGTACTGTAGAGACTGTTGTCCTTCTGGCAGGTTCTCCCATCTCAGCCAAGGAACTCTGTAGTTCTGTCAGAGTGGTCATTGGGTTCTTGGTCACCTCCCTGACCAAGGTTCTTCTTGCCCGGTTGCTTAGTTTGGTCGGACGGCCAGCTCTAGGCAGTGTGGGTAGTTCCATATTTTTTCAATTTCCCAATGATGGAGACCACTGTGCTCTTGGAAACTTTCAACACTCTAAAAATAGTTTGATACCCTTCCCCAGACAAATGCCTCATCACATTTCTATCTCAGAGATCTACGGACAGTTTCTTGGACTTCATGGTATAGTTTCTGCTCTGACATGCACTGTCAGCTGTGGGACCTTATATAGATATTTCTTTCTAAATCATGTCCAAACAATTGAATTGGCCACAGGTGGACTCCAATCAAGTTATATTGACATCTCAAGGATGAGTGTCATAGCAAAGGGCTGTGAATACTTATGTAAATTAGCTATTACAAATGTCCAAAAACATGTTTTCACTTTGTCATTATGGGTTATTGTGTGTAGATGGGTAAAAAAATAAGATTTAATCCATTTTGAATTCAGGCTCATTACACGGAGGGCCGAGTGTCTGCACACACACACAAACACACACACTACCCATGCCCCCGTAATTACGTTCCATAACATGTCTTGTTTATGCTGCTCCCACTTTTCTGAATAGGCGCTCTAGTAGTCCTGTAAAACTGTTTTAATACAACCCTGCTTCCCTTGGGTCTGCCTGGGATTGACTAAGTGCCCTGGTTCATCTATTCAGCAGGACTGAGACTCAATACCTCTGCTACGGCTAAAGCATTGCTTCATCAGGCTAGGGAAGGCAAGCACAGCATTATCTGGTCAAATCTGCTCCCTGATGTTATGTTCATCCGGTTTGGGAAACATTGTCGGGGGCCCAGTTAGAAACATTTATTTGGTTTTGTTAGTGACCTCTTCTGGAATCTGTGGTGGATTTTGTCTCTAAAAGTTATGAAAACATGTAATGAAAAAATGGATGTAGTTCACAAAAATGACTTCATTTTGTTCTTTACTTTTGTTTTATGTTCATTGAAAAGTAAATGATCTGTCCTTTTAAAAGTGTATTCAGCATGGCTTTTTAGTATACAATCGATATGCAGTAATAGTTCCAATGAAAATAATTGCAGTATGTACATATAGACCAAACGTATTTGCCATAACTCAAGATTAAAGTTACTGTCCAGTGTTTCCAGATTTCTATGAAATAATAATTCATTACAATATGAGTGAAATAGTTTTCCTTCTAAGTAATGGTAATTATGTATGTTAAAAAGCAGCTCTTCTGTGTATACCGGTCATTAATAATATACACGTGAGTAGACCGCTGATTGGCCAACTCAACCAACGAGCCAACATGACATCATGTTCTATCAGGAACTAGCAAGCAATTTATAAACGATCTGTTTGAGATAGAAGAGATAGTTTGAAGTGATTTTTCCTCAATTATTGCTGTGGCCTCAAATACGAGTTAAGGACGAGTCAACAACATTAATTGGGTATAAATTAACAGAATATGAGAGTGAGATTTTCACTGGACAGTTACTTTAAATAAGTGAGTGTCCCCAAAGCCTTTTAAGCTAATGTAATATGTTAGTGCTTTCCACAAAGAGAGTAACCTCTTGACGATCAATCTTCTGTACGTGAATGGATAACATTTGTCAAATCATACATTTCGCTGTTTTACTAATCTCTCGTGGACAGACTACCTAAACATAACTGGTATGGTAGATCTGTCCCGCATGGTCTCATAGACTAGACGCAACATACAGTTGAAGTCGGAAGTTTACATACACTTAGGTTGGAGTCATTAAAACTCGTTTTTCAACCACTCCACAAACTTATTTTTAACAAACTATAGTTTTGGCAAGTCGGTTAGGACATCTACTTTGTGCATGACACAAGTGCTTTTTCCAACAATTTTTTACAGACAGATTATTTCACTTATAATTCCCTATATCACAATTCCAGTGGGTCAGAAGTGTACATACACTAAGTTGACTGTGCCTTTAAACAGCTTGGAAAATTCCAGAAAATGATGTCATGGCTTTAGAAACTTGTGATAGGCTAATTGACATCATTTGAGTCAATTGGAGGTGTACCTGTGGATGTATTTCAAGGCCTACCTTCAAACTCATTGCCTCTTTTCTCGACATCATGGGAAAATCAAGAGAAACAATTGTAGACCTCCACAAGTCTGATTAATCTTTGGGAGCAATTTCCAAACGCCTGAAGGTACCACGTTCATCTGTACAAACAATAGTACGCAAGTATAAACACCATGGGATCATGCAGCTGTCATACCGCTCAGGAAAGAGATGCGTTCTGTCTCCTAGAGATTAACGTACTTTGGTGCGAAAAGTGCAAATCAATTCCCAGAACAACAGCAAAGGACCTTGTGAAGATGCTGGACGAAACAGGAACAAAAGTTTCTATATCCACAGTAATATGAGTCCTATATCGACATAACCTGAAAGGTCGCTCAGCAAGGAAGAAGCCACTGCTCCAAAACCACCATTAAAAAAGCCAGACGATGGTTTGCAACTGCACATGGGGACAAAGATCATACTTTTTTGGAGAAATGTCCTCTGGTCTGATTAAACAAAAATAGAACTGTTTGGCCATAATTACCATCGTTATGTTTGGAGGAAAAAGGGGGTTGCTTGCAAGCCGAAGAACACCATCCCAACCGTGAAGCACGGGGGTGGCAGCATCATGCTGTGGGGGTTGCTTTGCTGCAGGAGGGACTGGTGCACTTCAGAAAATAGATGGAATCATGAGGAAGGAAAATAATGTGGATATATTGAAGCAACATCTCAAGACATCACTCAGGAAGTTAAAGCTTGGTCACAAATGGGTCTTCCAAATGGACAATGACCCCAAGCATACTTTCAAAGTTGTGGCAAAATGGCTTAAGGACAACAAAGTCAAGGTATTGGAGTGGCAATCACAAAGCCCTGACCTCAATCCTATAGAACATTTGTGGACATAACTGAAAAAGTGTATGCGAGCAAGGAGGCCTTCAAACCTGACTCAGTTACACCAGCTCTGTCAGGAGGAATGGGCCAAAATTCACCCAGCTTATTGTGGGAAGCTTGTGGAAGGCTACCAGAAATGTTTGACTCAAGCAGTGGCGGCTCCTGAAAAAATTCTCAGGGGGGGCAATTTTTCTGATGATTTAGGTGACCTACACACATTTTAAAAAAGATATGTCCAGCAACAACATGAAGACAGGGGCAGCATATAAGTCAATACCAGAAGCATTTATTGACTGATCTCAAAAGTGTTGGCTTACCAGGGTTGGTGGAGCCCTCAGTTTCATCTTTGCCTCGCAAAGCTAACTCAAACACTCCGCAAAACTTCACACACTGGATTAGCCGGCTGAGGATGTGGCGGTTCTTGCTAATGTCGTAGTAAATATATTTGTTATAGTGAATATGGAATATGATATGTTGAGTAAAATGTTGTGCTAAGATCTATTTAGGTCAGGAGCTGGTTATAAGTTCTGTTCCTATCCAATAACAATGGACAAAAGGGTCCTATCTTGTCAGCCTTGTCAGTTTCAGTTCTCCAGTAAACTTGTGATTATCAACACTAACCTCATCGTTGTGGCGGCGGACAGCTAGCCTGTATCCCTCATCCAGTTGAGTGGGAATGTTCACTCTCCCCAAAGCAGACAATCTCAAACAGCTATCCATGTGGGTCTTTGACAGCTCATGTTTCTTAATCTTTCCTGAAAGATGGTGCATGTCCGTTACACACCAGTCGCTGTCCAAGCGGTGCTGTCTGCCGTGCCGCCTTCAGGGTGAAAGAGTAAGCAGGGGGTAGCAGAAGACTGCATTAGCTACATCGCAGCCTGCTAGCCAGGTTTTTCGTTCGTACCAATTTTTGGAAAATCCTCGGGTGTAGGACTTCCCCCCTTTAGTAGAAACCTGTTGAATTATTAAATTTGGTCTGGGAGGTCCTAATTGTTTCGTTGCCAATTTATCTTCATTTGTTCGCCGACAAAAAGTAACTTATTTCAAAGAGACAATCGAGTTGCACTGAACGCTATAGCCATTTTCACAGTAGTAGTGAATTGATTGATGAGGCTACCCGCTCTTTTTTTAGTTACGTTCATGGTTACGTTACGTATGACGAAAGCGCGTAAGTGCAAGCCCTCAGAAACCCATAGAGATTGTATTGAAAGCTCTGATATTTGAAAAAAATTGATTTTACATTAGAGGCTATGAGAGACTTCTGGGCGATTTTCAACCTGACTGAAATCGCCCCAAAAGGGGGGGGGGGGGCATTTGAAGCACGACTTTAGCCTGATTGGACATTTAGTGGCACTGTGGCAGATCAGACGTCTAGATTACAACACTGATAACTACTGTTGCCGTGATATAATTGATTAGAAAAAAAATCCCTTCCTTTTCCCGTTTGGCAGTGCGTCGCCCATATCGCCCTATTGAACACACCGCCCCTGGACTCAAGTTAAACAATTTAAAGGCAATGCTACCAAATACTAATGTGAGTGTATGTACACTTCTGACCCACTGGGAATGTGATAAAATAAATAAAAGCT
The DNA here is from genome assembly GCF_964263955.1 of Coregonus lavaretus. Lineage (NCBI taxonomy): Eukaryota > Metazoa > Chordata > Actinopteri > Salmoniformes > Salmonidae > Coregonus > Coregonus lavaretus. The sequence continues at coordinate 54,839,919 of NC_139992.1, forward strand.
GACATAAGTCATTCTCTCTACTATTATTCTGTCATTTCACATTCTTAAAATAAAGTGTTGATCCTAACTGACCTAAGACAGGGAATTTTTACTAGGATTAAATGTCAGGAATTGTGAAAAACTGAGTTTAAATGTATTTGGCTAAGGTGTTTGTAAACTCCCGACTTCAACTGTAGTATATGTAAATCCGGGACAACCAAATTAGTATGATATGATACGTTTGGTATGGTTACATAAGACAGAAGATTACTTAAGGCAAAAATGAAAGGAGGGTGGTTAGTCAGATCAGATGGGTGGGTGAATAAAGTGAATGTCTAGTAATCCAAAGGCTGCGTGTTTGAATCTCATCACGGACAACTTTAGCATTTTAGCTAATTAGCAACTACTTACTACTGTTTAGCTACTTTGCAACTACTTAGCATGTTTGCTAACCCTTTCCCTAACCCTAACCAAAGACAGTACAGTATGAAGATAGGCAGAAACTGCTTCTCCTATAGAAATTGCAGATCACGCTTGTAGGCAATGTCATGGCGACATTGGCTAGCTAAGCTCATGCGCAGAAACACGTAACTGTTGTCTCTCGCCAAACTGCGAATGTGCAGGCCATCAAATCAAAGGCACTCCTTTGATATAAAGTTATTTTTGATTAAAATGTACTACTTAAGACATTGGCTTGAATCTAGTTTGTGCCTTTAGATTTTGAGAAAATTAACAACTAAGGAAGAATATTTCACTTCTCTCATTGACTTCTCAAACCCCTTGGTCTGTTTCGCAAGCGTTCCTGGAAGTCTCGAAATGTTGCATCTCTGGGTTTAGAAACTTTGTGCCCTAACCTTAACTCTTTTAGCTAACCCTTCCCCTAACCCTAACCTTAACCCTTTTAGATAACCCTTTCCCTAACCCTTTAACCCTTGGCCTACAATGGTCGCGCTCCCGCAGAAATCTAATTAACATAAACATTTTGCATGGGCTGAGTCTCAATCCACTATATCCGCCGATATCGCCCTTCCGCATCTGTGGTGAAAGGTGGCAGAGCTAGAGCGGTGTTTGTCAGATCATGAGACATCCCAAAAATTGGTCTTCTCACAAAAAAGTCTGTAGCATCCGAACGGTTTAGGCTACACACTAATATGTGGAAAGCTGAGACGCTCACGAACACGATGGTGTTCTCCATTTGGACATAGGATGCCCACAAGCCTCACAAGCCTCACAAGACTCATCTGAAGGTCCTCGGTACCAGTTTAAAAAATGAATGGAAGTATACAGTATATGGAGATAGTTTAGTGCCTAAAATAAAGGAATAAATACATGTAAAAAAAAATTTAAAAAAAAATGGTTTCCTGATCTTGCTTGTATCTCTCAGACATAGAACAGACACTTCAGAACAAACTTCCTTTGGATTTTTTGGGGGGGACTATCTGTTGTTCCATGTAGTGAATCTGTTATTCAATGTGTTTCTATTGGCTAAAGCAGTAAAGCCAAATTCAATGTTTCATCCCAAAAATAATGTACTTTTTTTGAATACCTTAAGGGGTCTTAAAATTCAAAATCAAATAGCTAAAGGATCCTTGGTATGACCATCTTAAAACAATTCCATATGTTAGCTTAGAATTCGTAACATATCATAAAAAAATGTTTTGTAACATATCATATGAAATGGATGATGGACATTCACAAATTAATACATACCATACAAAACGTAACATACAGTATCATACTAAATGGAGCGTCTTGGATTTATGTACAGAATAATAAGAAATGCTCTAAGACCAGGTTGATCTGTCGTCATGCTATTGGATGCATGAGATAACAAAAAGCATGAATTCCGGGTATTGGGTTTTCGTCACTGGTTATTTGGACGTATGAGGATTGGGCGAAGGCGGTGCTGAAACTGCTTCACTCTGATGGATGATAAACACAGGATCTCCCACAAAGTCAAAAACGGGGACCCGAACCAGCAACCTATCAGCCACTGGCCCAAGCTCCCAACCGCCAGGCCACCAGCTCTCCAAGATCACCCCCACTGTTCCCCGAGAGCTGCCCCTGCCCCCCCCCCCCCCCCCCCCACCCAATGCAACCAACAAAATGAACAAAAGAGAAATAAGAGTAAAAATATGGAATATCGAAAACAACTACGCAAAAAACAATAGACATCAAGGACAACAAAAATCATAACAGCAAGGCCAACTGAATACGTTTGAGTGCATGTATGGCACTATTTACATGTGTGTATGTGTGTGTGTGTCCATGTATGTGCACATGTGTGCGTTTGAATGCAAGTGTGTGTATATGCATGTGTACACGCGTACAAACACCTGCGTGGCATCAGCCTCAGGCAAACAGGTATTAGATGTAACAACGTTGCCCCTCAGTGTCATTCAAACATATTATTATTATTTTTATATTTTTTACTTTCTTTTTGTACTTTTATTTTTGACCGTCATTCTATCCCCCGCCCAGCTACTCCACTCCCACATCCCAACCCTCAGCTTCCCTCAGCCCATCCCACCTATCTCTGCTGGCCACCCTCTTCGGATTTCTACGTACCATATATCAAATCAAATTGAATTTGTCACATGCGCCGAATACAGTGAAATGCTTGCTTACAAGCCCTTAACCAACAATGCCGTTTTAAGAAAAAAAATAAGTAAACAATAAATAAATAAAAATAAGAAAATAGAAAAATAACAAATCATTAAAAAGCAATAATAAAATAACAGTAACGTGGCTATATACAGAGTCAATGTGCGGGTGCACAGGTTAGTCGAGGTAATTGAGGTAATTGAGGTAAAATGTACATGTAGGTAGAGGTAAAGTGGTAAGTGTAGAGGTAAAGTGACATACATGCATAGAGTAGCAGCAGCGTATAGTCTGGGTAGCCATTTGGTTAGCTGTTCAGGAGTATTATGGCTTGGGGGTAGAAGCTGTTAAGAAGCCTTTTGTACCTAGACTTGGCGCTCTGGTACCGCTTGCCGTGCGGAAGCAGAGAGAACCGTCTATAACTAGGGTGTCACGATCGTCTAACATAGAGGAGGACCAAGGCGCAGCGTTGAACGTGAACATATTTATTTAATAAATGATCACACGACCAAAACAACAAAACGATGACGTGACAGTCAATGGTCAATAAACAAACCAAACACGAACAAAATCCCACAAACCCGAATGAAAAACAGACAGTTTAAATATGGCTCCCAATCAGAGACAACCCACGACAGCTGACACTCGTTGCCTCTGATTGGGAGTCACTCTGGCCAACATAGAAATAAACACCCATAGAAACAAAACCCATAGATCTACACACCCTGGCTCAACATAACAGTGTCCCCAGAGCCAGGGCGTGACAGTACCCCCCCCTAAAGGCGCGGACTCCGACCGCGTCAACCAAAACCCACAGGGGAGGGACCGGGTGGGCACTCCGCCTAGGCGGCGGATCCGGCTCCAGGCCTGATCCCCGCTCCCTCTCCAACCCCCCAAAGTACCCCTGGTCCGGTCTGGCCCCGCTGGCCGGAGCTGGACTGCACACTGGTGGAGCGGATTGCTCTAGCTCCGGCGTGAAGCATCTGACCGGTGCCGGACCAGCCACCGGTGGAACAGGCACGGGCCGTGCCGGACTGACGACGCACACCACTGGCTTGGTGTGGGGAGCAGGAGCGGGCCGAGCCGGGCTGTCGAAGCGCACCCCTGACTTGGTGCGGGGAGCAGGAACGGGCCGAGCCGGGCTGACGAAGCGCACCACTGACTTGGTGCGGGGAGCAGGAACAGGCCGAGCCGGGCTGTCGAAGCGCACCCCTGACTTGGTGCGGGGAGCAGGAACGGGCCGAGCCGGGCTGTCGAAGCGCACCACTGACTTGGTGCGGGGAGCAGGAACGGGCCGAGCCGGGCTGTCGAAGCGCACCCCTGACTTGGTGCGGGGAGCAGGAATGGGCCGGACTGGGCTGGCGACGCGCACCGTAGACTTGGTGCGAGTGGCAGGAACAGGCCGGACCATACTGGGAACACACACCACTGGCCCTACGTGGGGATCAGGAACAGGCCGGACCGGACTGGCAACACACGCCAGTACCTCTCGCCGTGCCTCTACATCCTCCCTCCCCCTGGTGACCAGTGACTCCCGTAACCTGGCGGCCTCCTGCTGCCCCGTCGTCCACGGCGTTAGCCCCCCCCTAAAATTTTTCTGGGCGTCTCCCCTACCCGTGGACCAGGTCTCCATGTCCCTCGCCAGCCTTTTGCCCTTCTGCCACAAGGTCAAGCCCTTCTCTTCCTCACTCGGCTTGACCCAGTCGAGGAGGCGAAGGAGATCTGTTAGGGATCTCCCTGGCGATGGCTCCTGGACACGCTGCTTGGTCACATCTTGGTGGGATTTTCTGTCACGATCGTCTAACATAGAGGAGGAGCAAGGCGCAGCGTTGAACGTGAACATATTTATTTAATAAATGATCACACGACCAAAACAACAAAACGATGACGTGACAGTCAATGGTCAATAAACAAACCAAACACGAACAAAATCCCACAAACCCGAATGAAAAACAGACAGTTTAAATATGGCTCCCAATCAGAGACAACCCACGACAGCTGACACTCGTTGCCTCTGATTGGGAGTCACTCTGGCCAACATAGAAATAAACACCCATAGAAACAAAACCCATAGATCTACACACCCTGGCTCAACATAACAGTGTCCCCAGAGCCAGGGCGTGACATAGGGTGGCTGGAGTCTGACACCGGTATAGAGGTCCTGGATGGCAGGAAGCTTGGCCCCACTATACTGTGATGTTTAACATATAACTAGAATCTATCTAATCGAATAGTATCCACAGATTGCGAGTTGAAGATAAATACTTTTACTAAGAGGTAATTAACTGACCAGCTCTCTCCAGATCTCCCAACAATGCTATTTCTAGGGTCAATTTTAGATTCAGGTTATGCTTTTTCAGCCATTTCTGAACCTGAGACCAGAAACAGGCTACCAGAAACAGGCTCCCTGAGGGCAATACCAAAACAAATGGTCTATTGATTCTGTATCCTCACAACAAAATCATTACTTTTACCCATTTGATAAGAGACACCGAAATTGAAAAAATCCAGGCATGTAAAAAGCCTGTCTGATCAGGATTAACAATACCTGGTAAAACCTTTTTAATTCTGAGTGCTATGCATTTCGCTAGTATTTTTGCATCACAACATTGAAATGTAAGAGGCCTCCAGTTTTTTAGATAGACTGGATCTTTATATTTGCCATCTGGGTCTTGTTTTAATAATAGTGAAATCAGACTTTCCTGCTGAGTACCTGACAGACTACCATTTCTATAGGAGTAGTTAAAATAATGGCGCTTTGAGTATATATAAAAAAAGGCTTGATATACCTCTACTGGTATGCCATCAAGCCCTGGGGTTTTTCCACACTGAAAGGATTTAATAGCCTCAAAAAGTTATTCCTATGTAACTTGGCCTTCGTACTGATCTTTTTGTACATTTGTTAATTTTTTGTATTATTTGGAAAGAATTCCTTACAGTAATCGTCATTCAGAGGGTGAGGATGAGACGGAAAAGAAAACATCTGCTTAAAATATTTAGCTTCCTCTTTTAAATATCATCCGGAGAATCATAGACGGCTCTATCTTTAGAGTTTCTGGAAATTCTTTTTGGTTGCGTTCCTGTTTTGGAGATTCAGGAAGAACATGGTGCATTTTTCTTTACATTCCATCCAGTTTGCTTAATTTTTTTAAATAGATTACATTAGATCATTCTTAAATAAGTTCCTCCAGTTATTTTAGTTTTTCCTTTAACTTATTTTGTATCTCTGTAGAACTGTTTTTATTGCTATCTACCTGTACTATTAGTTCATGTATTTCCCTTGTTAGTGTTAGAAACTGCTTTTTTATTATTGATGAATATTGAATTGAATGACCTCTGAAGCTACATTTAAAGGTATCCCAAACAATAAGGGGATTTGCTGAACCTATATTGTACTGGAAAAATTCAGTTTTAAATGATTTTGTCTTAGTTAAGAATACATTGTCCTCCAGTAGACTTTGATTACATTTCCAATACCCCTGTCCATGTGGAAATCCTGTAGGAGTTATGTGAAGGCCAATTAGATGATGATCTGATCGCATTCTATCTCCTGTCAATACTTTTTTAACCTTTGATGCAAGAGAGAAAGAGACAAGAAAGTAGTCAAGACGACTAGCTTGATGAAGTCTCCTCCATGTATATCTCACTAGATCAGGGTTTTTTAGTCTCCAACTATTCACAATTTCTAATGTGCCTATAATATTTGTGATTTCCTTAAGGGTCCAGGGATGATCGTTTGTAGAGTGATTTCCTTTACGGTCCATTGAGGCACTTAACACTGTGTTATAGTGTCCCACCATAATTATTTTATCGTTTGTTCAATGAATTGGTATAATTATTTTCAAAGAAGTATGGATCATCCTGATTTGGACCATATAGATTAATGAGCCAAATCTGTTTTTCATCCACTTTCATATTCAAAAGAATCCACCTTCCTTGAAAATCATTCCTGACTATTTGCACATTCAGATCAACATTTTTGTTAATTAATATCATCACACCTTTTGAGTTCCTTTGTTCATGACAGAAAATGCTTTCATCACCCCATTATATTTTCCCTGCAACTTCATCTAAGGATGTAGAGTGAGTTTCCTGTAAACAGTACATGTTATATTCATTTTCTTTTAGCCACGTAAAGACTGATCTTCTTTTCTTATAATCTGCTAAACCGTTACAATTATCACTGGCTATACTTATTTCACCCCTTACCATAACTAGATACTATTCTCAGTCTGAATGTACCATAATCAGTGCTTGTAAAGATACTGCCATAAGTGGTATTATGACGGTCAAAATTAGAGATTTCAAATGTCTGTTGTTTAGAATTCAAGAAACAAGTTATAGCAATATTTGTTTTTATTCCCTTGCCTGTTTGCCTGTGAGCCAATGCCACAGATGTTAGAAAATGTAGTCAAGATATTATGTGTGCTGTAGATCTGAGTAGGTTGATGTGTGTGATATTGGATGTGATTTAGTGAGAGTGTGTATGATGTCTTGATAAGAGTAAGACTATAATGTGTGATGTCTAAATAAATAATAACCCAGCCAATTTGCATGGTTGAGTGTCTATGTGTGTAACATGAAGTGAGTATAGCCTTAATATTCAGAATGATAATTGTAATCCATATTGTATCACCATCATAGTCGCATCATAGCTGCATCATAATTACATTAAACATCATTTTCATAGAAAAACACATCCCAGCATTTCCATAGCAATTGATGTTTCACATGATTATGAAAGAGACCTTGGTGTTTTGGTACTTCCCTTATGCACTACGCTTTTCAGCGTGATAACTTTTACTCTACCACTGATCAATATAGTGTACCATTCTAACTGTCTATCCTGCCCTATATCCACCATTCATAGTGACAATAGCGGAAGGTGAATCGTTTGTCCAGATCGGCAATAGGCTAACTAGCAATCATACCACACATAAAAGCATTCAAAGCTGCATCAATTTTCAACATAAATACACAAGAACAAATAGGAATAGCTGGTAGGCAGCAGAGAGGCCAGGTGCATCATTGTGCATGAAAGAACAGTGAAGATATGAGACACGTAGCTCAAAAAGCTCCCCTATTGATCTTGTTAAGGGATAGACAATACAATTATCCTACCTAGACTAGCCTACAACACCACAATGCAATGAATAATTGCATTATTGTTTTTAAGTGAGTACAAAATTCTACTCTAGGCTGCAGTGAAAATGTCATTTGAATAATGGCGCAAAAGACCTGTGATTTGAATGTTTCTGTCACGATCGTCTGAAGAAGCGGACCAATACGCAGCGCGTGGAGTGAACATGATGACTTTTATTTAATAAAGCAACCACGAAAAACAACAAATGACGATAGTGAAGTCCTCTGTAACACTGACAGAAACATGGAACACAAACCCACAAACCAAGGAGAAACCTGGTTTCGGCTCGTTATCTCCCAATCAGAGATAACGAGCCGAACAGCTGACACTCGTTACCTCCGATTGGGAGTCATATGACTAATCAAACACAATCACCCAACATAGAAATGAACAACTAGAATCCCCAACATAGAAATACACCCAAACAATGAGAATGAACAACCCTGGCTCAATAATCAAAGTCCATGGAGCCAGAGTGTCACAGTACCCCCCCCTAAAGGTGCGCACTCCGGGCGCACCAGCATACAGTCTAGGGGAGGGTCTGGGTGGGCGTCTGTCCATGGTGGCGGCTCTGGCCCAGGTCGTGGTCCCCACCCCACCTTAGTCACTATCCGCTTCCGTAGCCCCCTCCACCTGACCACCCCCCAATTAAACCCCACTGGATTAAGGGGCGGCACCGGACTAAGGGGCAGCACCGGACTAAGGGGCAGCACCGGACTAAGGGACAGTACCTGACTAAGGGGCAGCACCGGACTGAATGGCGGATCCTGGCTGGCTGGCTCTGGCGGATCCTGGCTGGACGGCTCTGGCGGATCCTGGCTGGACGGCTCTGGCGGATCCTGGCTGGCGGAAGGCTCTGGCTGATCCTGTCTGGCGGAAGGCTCTGGCTGATCCTGTCTGGCGGAAGGCTCTGGCTGATCCTGTCTGGCGGAAGGCTCTGGCTGATCCTGTCTGGCGGAAGGCTCTGGCTGATCCTGTCTGGCGGAAGGCTCTGGCTGATCCTGTCTGGCGGAAGGCTCTGGCTGATCCTGTCTGGCGGAGAGCTCTAGCGGCTCCGGTCTGGCGGACGGCTCTGAAGGCTCATGGCAGACGGGCGGCTTTGCAGGCTCAGTACAGACGGGCAGTTCCTGCGGCGCTTGGCAGACGGACAGTTCAGACGGCGTTGGGCAGACGGGCAGTTCAGACGGCGTTGGGCAGACGGACAGTTCAGGCCCCGTTGGGCAGACGGCAGACTCTGGCCGTCTGAGGCGCATCGTAGGCCTGGTGCGTGGTGCCGGAACAGGAGGTACCGGGCTGAGGAAACGCATCTCAGGGCTCGTGCGGGGAGAAGCAACAGGGCATGCTGGACCCTGGGGACGCACCGTAGGCCTGATGCGTGGTGCCGGAACTGGAGGTACCGGGCTGAGGACACGCATCTCAGGGCTAGTGCGGGAAGCAGCAACAGGGCATGCTTGGCCCTGGGGACGCACATAAGGCCTAGTGCGGAGAGCAGCAACAGGGCATGCTGGACCCTGGGGACGCACATAAGGCCTAGTGCGGAGAGCAGGAACAGGCCGGGCTGGGCTGGCGACGCGCACCGTATCTCTGGTGCGAGAGGCCGGAACAGGCCGGGCCGGGCTGGCGAAGCGCACCGTATCCCTGGTGCGTGGAGTAGGAACAGGCCGGGCTGGGCTGGCGACGCGCACCGTATCCCTGGTGCGAGTGGCCGGAACAGGCCGGGCCGGGCTGGCGAAGCGCACCGTATCCCTGGTGCGAGTGGCCGGAACAGGCCGGGCTGGGCTGGCGACGCGCACCGTAGGCTTCGTATGAGGCTCAGGAACAGGCCGGGCTGGGCTGGCGACGCGCACCGTACACTTAGTGCGAGGGGCCGGAACAGGCCGTACCGTACTGGGGACACACACTACTGACTGTACCTCGGGATTAGGAACGGGCCGGACCGGACTGGTTACACACCCCAGTACCTCTCGCCGTGCCTCTACACCTTCCTTCCCTGCTTTTCCCAGTAGCCCCCTTAACCTGGTAGCCTCCTGAATCCGTCCCTTCTCTGCCTCCGTCAGCCCCCTTAACCTGGTAGCCTTCTGAATCTGCCTTGTGGCAGCCTCCTGCTGCTCAGTCGCCCAAGCCATGTGCCCCCCCCAAAAAACTTTTTGGGGTTGCCTCTCGTCCTTCCGACGATGGCCCTGCCGATGCCGTTGCTCCTCTCGCCGTCGCCTCTCCACCGTCTCGTTCCATGGTCGGCGATCCATACCATCCAGGATCTCCTCCCAAGTCCAGGACCCTTTACCGTCCAACAGTTCCATCCATGTCCAGACCCTTTGCTCCTGGACGCGCTGCTTGGTCCTTTTATGGTGGGTTTTTCTGTCACGATCGTCTGAAGAAGCGGACCAATACGCAGCGCGTGGAGTGAACATGATGACTTTTATTTAATAAAGCAACCACGAAAAACAACAAATGACGATAGTGAAGTCCTCTGTAACACTGACAGAAACATGGAACACAAACCCACAAACCAAGGAGAAACCACACAGTTTAAATATGGCTCCCAATCAGAGATAACGAGCCGAACAGCTGACACTCGTTACCTCCGATTGGGAGTCATATGACTAATCAAACACAATCACCCAACATAGAAATGAACAACTAGAATCCCCAACATAGAAATACACCCAAACAATGAGAATGAACAACCCTGGCTCAATAATCAAAGTCCATGGAGCCAGAGTGTCACAGTTTCCTTCCATTTGGATCAGTTGTGGGTCTACTCTCGACAGTATAAGGTCTAGAAAGGCACAGTAGCAGGCCAGTCTGGCTGTATTTCTACTTCTGATACTGAGATGCTGATCTGTTGCAGATCATTATTCTCTGAAGTCATCCTATAATAATGTGGCCACATATGCTCCCTGCAGGCCCAGTTATTCAGGTAACTTAACGCGTGCTCTGCCTATTCTCCAATCCGAGCGGGTGCGTTGGAAAGCCATTTAACTTGTATTTTGTATTCAATACATGGGAATTGAACCGCAAAAGTTGTTTTTAATTTGATGCAAACAACTCTGATGGGAAAATGCGCATATTGTGTTTAGGCAGCACTGTGCGAAAAGAGTCCATATCAGGGGATATCTTTACATGACACTTTTTCGATATTCTAGAGAATACAGAAAATTTCCAATGCATATTTTGAGCTTTGTGGATTTGCACCATATCCTGACAAATTTGAACATAAACAAAAAAATTATATTCAATATACGTTCTTTTGGCAAAAACACCTTCTGCAACATGTGAACTTTCATGTGCCTTAATAACAAACTTGTATGCCATCTGTAAATATGAATATAATTACTAAATTACGAGCTTAGTTGGTTTAGCCACAGAAAAAGACAGCGATCTTCCCGCTAGCCATGATTGGCTGAGTTAATGAGTGGGCTGGACATGCTGAGAGATGAGTTCGGATTGGTCTGCCATGTAGCACACTTCTGTCTATTTGAGCTGGTCAGAATGTGTAGGTAATCCTGTCTAACGCGGCTTTAAAAATATATATATATCACGTAGTAGAACTGCATAAGTGTTGCTTTCTGGAGGACTGAGTTTGGAAATCAGGGGAATTAGAGTATGATAGCTAAGGAGATGGAGAAAACACCTGTCTCCGGATTACATCTTCAAACTCGGTTACAGGGAGAATCCATAATGTATACGGGTAAGATAGTCTAGGTAGCTACATTTTCAGATATTACAAGTTTCTAATTTTGACAGAAAGTCATTTTCATTTCAAGTTAAAGTGTACTGTTAGCTAGTTAGCTAACATTACGCGTATGATCTGTGTAGTAATATTTCTCGTATCTCAGAGCCATTTGCTTTGCTAGTTATAGCCTAATGTTAGCTAGCTAACATTGAACCTGGTTGGTTAGCTACCTGCAGATTCATACATGGTAGTAACATCATCAGTTGGGATTATGGTTCATTGTTTACCTAGCTAGCTAGCCACTATGCAAGTAACCATTTCAATAGAATGTCACTGTGACAACTGTTGATAGACGTAGCTGGTAAATTCATTCTGGCTATCTACTCCGATTTCAGAGCACTCCCGTCTGAGTGTACCAGAGTGCAGAATAACTGACAAATTTACGAACACTCAACACCCGTTGAATCTGGCCGGTGTCAGTAAACGTTGGCAAAAAAGGGTAAATTGTTGCCAGCAGCACAGTTGTGTATGATATACCATACACTACTTTTATCCAATGTAAAAAACACAATTTCACATTTTGCTACATAAGAGCGAGCCGGTCGGTCACATATATGATATTGGGATTACTCCAAATATCACACATGGACACTTCCTATGGCTAGATATGGACTAATTCAATATCCGGAGATATTAGTCATCCTGTTTTCTCTCTTCATGTTGACAAATACTGACTGTATACATCGCATATCTGTGTTTTCTCAGCACATTCAAGCTATATTGATTCCAGATATGCTTCTCTTGGCAGAGGTCTATATCTGGATCTTGATATGCTTTTTGATAGGCTGAAAATAAGGACGATTTCGGATGCATTTCAGAGTTTTCAGCACACAATAATTTGTCAAATATGAAATCCTAACTTTTCTTTCATGCACAAATCATTGTTTTATTCCCTCCGGATATCATACATGGTATGGCTGGATATTGACTCATTAGATATCCTGAGATAGGCCTATGTGGACATCTTATTTTCTCTATATGATGACAACTAGGCCTACATAGGGTGTGTTCTTAAATTAAATCTGGAGTGCCATAGTTCGCTCAGAGTGCGCTTTGGGCGTTCTTAAACTCAGAGCATTGTCAGATTGTCCATACATAAATTCAGAGTGTTTCGCTCTCGGAGCTTCAGAGCGCACACTGGACGCTCTGGCCGAGGAATAGGGTTGAGCCGAGCGTTCTGACCTCACAATGGCAGTCAAGCACCCAAGCTAACTGGCTAACATTGGCTAGTATGCTAGCTACTTCCAGACACAAATAAGAGAACACCTCACTCTGACCATTGTATCGCCCTAGCAGAGCTGGTTAGGCTGTTTTCATGTTATCCAGAGCATTGGTGACTGTAATTGTGCTGCTGGCAACAATTTAACTACGCTTTTTTGACGAGATTTACTGACACCGGCCATATTCAACTGCTCATATTCAACTGGTGTTGAGTGTTTGTAAATTAATTGGATAAATATTAAATCCATATAATTATTTCAGACACTAGCTAAACCTTTTGTGTTCCATCTGCATAAAGGCACGTGCAAACAGTAATCTAAAAGCACTGTAGCTGGTAACAATAATCACGTATTTTCTTTAAAGAGATTATGTAATGTCTCATGACATACCTATTTGGTTTGTGTCGAATTTGAATAGGTTTTTAGGGCGGCGCTAAAGTTATCTTCACAAGTAAACTGCGGCTGTCACGGCTTTTGAGAGTCATGATGGCTCGCAGTGATGATGAGAAAAATTTACTATTGATTGAATTAACTATTGATGAACTCACGAGTAGTTAACTTTACACTCACCATAGATCATTTCTTGTTTTTAAATCTGCGAGAGAAGCTCTACCCCTGGTGGAAAGACGCTGTATGGCACACAATGAGTTGCATAATGCGTGCCGTACGTTACAACGTGACACGTCCCGATGTAACGTACCGCGTCAGAGGGGTCAGTTTTCTTATCATTCCTCTAATACTATTGGTCAATTCAATCAACACTTGAATAGAAATGTAGTTTACACCCCGGATTTTGATGCCAACACAGTCGCTACAGTCCCATTAGATTTCATTGCAGCCTCGTTTGAATGCCGCGGTTACGCAAAACAGTGTTAACTACCGTTAAAAGCTAACTGGTAGCCCAGCTAGCTAACAAATAACGAAATGTCCTTCCCGTCAGGGACTTTTTTTTAACCCCCTATCAAGCCTCAAGGTGACAGCTACCATTTAAAAACATTTGAGCATATGTTGTATTACTGGTTAATATAACATAGCTAGCTAACTTACTTGGCTAGCTAGATTGTTCCAGTTAGTTTTCTCGTCGGTATGGTTATGTGAAATGACAATATTTTCTTGCAATATCGACACAATTTTTATTCATGATTTACGCATTGACAGTTTGGAGTGGATCACAGACCAACACTACCATCACGTTGGGTCTGGACTGCGAGGGACCACCGCCACTGACGACCAAATCTGCACCCATCGCATCTATCGTCCATAACAAACAGAGTAGGCAGGGGTATTGAGGGTGTACAATGTTTATTTTCTGTTAAATAAATAAAATATATTTTTTGCAAAGATTGGCCTACGTTTGCATCTGTAC
>NC_139992.1:55481328-55688141 GCF_964263955.1 Coregonus lavaretus
ACCATCAGTACTGTGTCATGCCCAACCTAGTAAAGCATCCTGAGACCATTCATGTGTGGGGTTGCTTCTCAGCCTAGGGAGTGGGCTCACTCACAATTTTGCCTAAGAACACAGCCATGAATAAAGAATGGTACCAACACATCCTCCGAGAGCAACTTCTTCCAACCATCCAAGAACAGTTTGGTGACGAACAATGCTTTTTCCAGCATGATGGAGCACCTTGCCATAAGGCAAAAGTGATAACTAAGTGGCTCAGGGAAACAAAAAATCGACATTTTGGGTCCATGGCCAGGATTGCAGAGGTTTTGAAAAAGAAGGGTCAACACTGCAAATATTGACTCTTTGCATAAACTTAATGTAATTGTCAATAAAAGCCTTTGACACTTATGGAATGCTTGTAATTATACTTCAGTATACCATAGTAACATCTGACAAAAATATCTAAAAACACTGAAGCAGCAAACTTTGTGAAGATCAATACTTGTGTCATTCTCAAAACCTTTGACCACGACTGGACAATAAATATAATATACAGACAAGATAATACCACCCTTTCAATACATGTCACTCATCAACTCTACCTTGATTTTCTACAGATAGAGGACAGGAGAGAGGCTTTGGTCATGGAGTCCTCTGATTGATAGATACTGATATCTAAATAGGGAGACATCTATTACCTTTAGTATTTTGTTATTATTGAAGATAGACCCAGCACCAACAGACAAAATGACGATAGCAGATGAAAGACACGTGGACTATACACTCGGTGGCCACTTCTTTAGGTACACCACCCCATTCATGAGAATGGATCGCTCCTAGAGACAGTGAGTCACGTGGCCATGGCTTGATATATAAACCAGGCAGACAGGCATCGGGGCATTCAGTTAGTTTTCTATTGAACATTAGAATGGGCAAAACAAGTGACCTAAGCAACTTGGAGCGTGGTATGATTGTCGGTGCCAGGCGCGCTGGATCCAGTATCTCAGAAACGGCCGCCCTCCTGGGCTTTTCACACACAACAGTGTCTAGGATTTACAGAGAATGGTGCGACAAACAAAAAACATCCAGTCAGTGGCAGTCCTGTGGGCGAAAACATCTCGTTGATGAGAGAGGTCGAAGGAGAATGGCAAGAATCATGCAAGCTAATAGGCGGGCCACAAAAACAGACAAATAACCGCATAGTACAACAGTGGTGTGCAGAACGATATCTCGGAATGCACAACTCGTCGATCCTTGTCACGGATGGGCTGTTGCAGCAGACGACCACACCGGGTTCTACTCCTATCTGCTAAAAACAAGAAGAAGCGGCTTTGGTGGGCACACGATCACCAACACTGGACAATTAAGGAGTGGAAAAACATTGCCTGGTCCGACGAATCCAGGTACCTGTTGCATCATGCTGATGGCAGAGTCTGGATTTGACGTAAGCAGCATAAGTCCATGGACCCATCCTGCCTGGTGTCAATGGTACAGGCTGGTGGCGGTGGTGTACTGGTATGGTGAATGTTTTCCTGGCACAGGTTACGTCCCTTGATACCAATTGAGCAACGATTGAACATCATGCCCTGAAGAATTCAGGCTGTTCTGGAGGCAAAGGAGGATCCGACCAAGTACTAGATGGGTGTACCTAATACAATGGCAACTGAGTGTATTGTAGTTATAGAAAACACTGCTTCTACAGTATTATGTGAAGGATGGTTTATTCTATATGGAACTGTTATGCTTGAAAGTTATCAAAACACTTTGTTTAGAATATTTGTACAGCATCTACACTGAACAGAATTGAACACAACATGTAAAGTGCAGGTCGAATGTTTCATGAGCTGAAATAAAAGATTCCAGACATTTTACATACCCACAAAAACCTTATTTGTCTCAAATGTTGTGCACACATTTGTTTACATCACTGTTAGTGAGTATTTCTCCTTTGCCAAGATAATCTATCTACCTGACAGGTGTGGCATATCAAGAAGCTGATTAAACAGCATGATCCTTACACAGGTGCAGCTTGTGCTGGGGACAATAAAAGGCCACTCTAAAATGTGCAGTTTTGTCACACAACACAATGTCACAGATGTCTCAACTTTTGAGGGAGTGTGCAATTGGCATGCTGACTGTAGGAATGTCCACCAGAGCTGTTGCCAGATAATTGAATGTTCATTTCTCTACCATAAGCCGCCTCCAACATTGTTTTAGAGAATTTGTCAGTACGTCCAACCGGCCTCACAACCGCAGACCATGTGTGGGCGAGCGGTCTAATGTCAACGTTGTGAATAGAGTGCCCATGGTGGCAGTGGTGTTATGTTATGGGCAGGCAAAAGCTTTGGACAACGAACATCGATTGCAATTTGAATGCATAGAGATGCCGTGACGAGATATGGAGGCCCATCGTCGTGTCATTCATCCGCCACTATCACCTCATGTTTCAGCATGATAATGCACGGCCCCATGTTGCAAGGATCTGTACACAATTCCTGGAAGCTGAAAATGTCCCAGTTCTTCCATGGCCTGCATACGCACCAGACATGTCACCCATTGAGCATGCTTGGGATGCTCTGGATCAAGGTGTACGACAGCATGTTCCAGTTCCTGCCAATATCCAGCAACTTCGCATAGTCATTGAAGAGGAGTGGGAAAACATTCCACAAGCCACAATCAACAGCCTGATCAACTCTATAAGAAGGAGCTGTGCCGCGCTTCATGACGCAAACAGTGATCACACCAGATACTGACTGGTTTTCTGATCCACGCCCCAACCTTTTTTGTTGTTGTTGGTATTTGTGACCAACAGATGCATATCTGTATTCCCAGTCATGTGAAATCCATAGATTAGGGCCTAATGAATTTATTTCAATCGTCTGATTTCCTTATATGAACTGTAACTCAGTAAAATATTTGAAATTGAAGCATGTTGCATCTATATTTTTGTTCAGTGTACATGAAAATATGAATTCAGCAATTGCACTCTTCTCATATTGCTCTGTAAGCTACTGACCGATTCAAATCTTCCTCCAGGAGGAAGCCTTGAATTGGTCAGCAGCTACAGAGTGGTATGAGAAGAGTGCCATCCTCCTGCATATCACATCTGCCAGTAGTTATTGAACTCTGCCTGCTGGACCCATGGGTTGAGGCAAACTCTGTCACAGGATGGAATGTCATGCACTCCACCCCTCCTGCCACCTGACTGCATCTGTCTATAATCTGTAATACATTACATAGATGGAAGGGACTTCATCCCACACTGGAGACTTGAAGACAGAACCTCAACCAGAGAGCAGTTCATGTCAGTGTGTTGCTAGACAGCCAAATCCTTAGAATGTATAGCATTTGGAAAGAATTCAGCCCCCTTGACTTTTTCCACATTTTGTTACATTACAGCCTTATTCTAAAATTGATTAAATAAAAATATTTCCTCATCAATCTACACACAATACCCCATAATGACAAAGCGAAAACAGGTTTTTTGAAAATATTCAGACCCTTTGTTATGAGACTCGAAATTGAGCTCAGGTGCATCCTGTTTCCATCGATCATCCATGAGATGTTTCTACAACTTGATTGTCCACCTGTGGTAAATGTAATTTATTGGACATGATTTGGAAAGCCACACACCTGTCTATACAAGGTCCCACAGTTGACAGTGCATGTCAGAGCAAAAACCAAGCCATGAGGTCGAAGGAATTGTCCGTAGAGCTCCAAATCAGGATAGTGTCGAGGCACAGATATGGGGAAGGGCACCAAAAAATGTCTGCAGCATTGAAGATCCCCAAGAACACGGTGGCCTCCATCATTCTTAAATGGAAGAAGTTTGGAACCACCAAGACTCTTCCTAGAGCTGGCCGCCCGGCCAAACTGAGCAATCCGGGGAGAATGGCCTTGGTCAGGGAGGTGACCAAGAACCCGATGGTCAATCTGACAGAGCTCCAGAGTTCCTCTGTGGAGATGGGAGAACCTTCCAGGCTGTAATTTAACAAAATGTTGAAAAAGTCAAGGGGTCTGAATACTTTCTGATTTCACTGTATATTCGTTTTTTATTGGCCAATGCATGTTAAAGTGAGTTTTTCCCCTCCTTCTCTGTCAATACTCCATATTCCTGAATGACATTTGGGGCCTCAGCTGAGAACTCCATTCCCTACATGGTCACCAGATGCCGCCTCGATCGGTTCACTAGTTTTCTTGCAAAAAGGGTGTTTAATTTATTAGCATTGTCCAATAGGCACTTTTTGAAATGAACTCCAATGTCAACAGTGACATTCGAACCACAGAGAACAATTAATTAAGACCACTTCATTCCGTTTGAATTATCGAGAAAGGTGTTATTAATTAAATTAAAACAGTATTTCCTCTGCTATCTTTTACAGCAAACAATGAAGGAAAGCTAACTAATTACATGGGGGCTAACAGGTAAATATTTCATTATTGTTGAAGGAGAAACAGAAAAAGATCAACAGAATTTGGATTCAAAGTTCAAAGTGAAAAATGCAGCATGTCTTGATTGGAGATCTATCTGTTCTAGGTACCGAGCTGTGATGCAAAACTGAAACTTAGCCACACTCTCGTATCTTAGCAACAGTAGCTAGCTAGCTACACAAGTTTTTAGCTAGCTAACGTTATATCCTGACAACATTGATGATTAATATATTTTTGTTCTCAGCCATATCTAAGCCATATTCAAAATTGAATTCAAGTCAGATACAATTTCAATAAAGGCTATCTGTTTCATTAGTTGACATTTTAACGTTAGCCAGGCTTCCGGGTTTGCAGCATCGCATTAGTGGAAACCAAGACTGTTCTCAGGGCAGGTTGTAGCTAGATATGTTCGAGTTGCGTCTGGGACAATTGTAGCATTTTAGCTAACCCTTTTCCTAACCTTTACCTAATTATCCTAACCTGCCACATTAATTATCCTAACCTGCTGCTTAAGTTTTCCTAACCTGTGCTATGAAAAGTTACTTCTGCAGACCTTCCCTGAGAACAGACTTGGTTTCCTCTAATGCGACACAGTGCCAGGTTCACGTCAGCCCAGCTATAGCATAAGTTGGCTAACTCGTTTTACCTTGACAACATAACTGTATAGTTGTGTCTATTCTTACCTTGATCGTCAGTATTAGATACTCTTTGCCCATATCTACAACATTATTTTGAGTCTCACCCCTAGTAATACATATGTGTCCAGGCAATGTTGTTTGGCACTAAGATGGCTGTTGACTGATGTTACAGCATCTTAGCCTGATTTACCCTGACTTTATGACAATTGTGCAATTTCTAAACAACTTAGCTATTGAAATGCAAGCAGCAGGTGATGAGACCAGTTACCAAAAGTATTACAATACCAGAACATAAAAAACATAATATTTCACTGAAGTCAACCTTACCAACATGATTGTAATTGTCACGATCGTCGAACAGAGATGAGGACCAAGGCGCAGCGTTGCAGGCAAACATACTCTTTATTAGAGACACGATCAAAAACAACAAAACGAAAACTTGACAGTTCACGGTCTAACACAACCGACTAGAAACAAGATCCCACAAACTCTGTGGGGAAACAGGCTGCTAAAGTATGGTTCTCAATCAGAGACAACAAGCAACAGCTGAATCACGTTGCCTCTGATTGAGAACCACACTGGCCAACATAGAACAACAATACTAGAAAGTGAAACCTAGAACAAAACACATAGACTTTACACACCCTGGCTCAACATATTAGAGTCCCCAGAGCCAGGGCGTGACAGTACCCCCCCCTAAAGGCGCGGACTCCGACCGCGCCCACCAACTACCACAGGGGAGGGACCGGGTGGGCACTCCGCTTAGGCGGAGGATCCGGCTCCGGGCCTGATCCCCGCTCCCTCTCCAACCCCCCAAAGTACCCCTGGTCCGGTCTGGCCCCGCTGGCCGGAGCTGGACTGCACACTGGTGGAGCGGATTGCTCTAGCTCCGGCGTGAAGCATCTGACCGGTGCCGGACCAGCCCCCGGTGGAACAGGCACGGGCCGTGCCGGACTGACGACGCACACCACTGGCTTGGTGTGGGGAGCAGGAGCGGGCCGAGCCGGGCTGACGAAACGCACCACTGACTTGGTGCGGGGAGCAGGAGCGGGCCGGACCGGGCTGACGAAGCGCACCACTGACTTGGTGCGGGGAGCAGGAACGGGCCGGACCGGGCTGACGAAGCGCACCACTGACTTGGTGCGGGGAGCAGGAACGGGCCGTGCTGGGCTGACGAAGCGCACCACTGACTTGGTGCGGGGAGCAGGAACGGGCCGTGCCGGGCTGACGAAGCGCACCACTGACTTGGTGCGGGGAGCAGGAACGGGCCGAGCTGGGCTGACGAAACGCACCACTGACTTGGTGCGGGGAGCAGGAATGGGCCGGACCGGGCTGACGACGCGCACCACTGACTTGGTGCGGGGAGCAGGAACAGGCCGGGCCGAGCTGGCGACGCGCACCGTAGACTTGGCGCGAGTGGCAGGAACAGGCCGGACCGTACTGGGAACACACACCACTGGCCCTACGTGGGGATCAGGAACAGGCCGGACCGGACTGGCAACACACGCCAGTACCTCTCGCCGTGCCTCTACATCCTCCTTCCCCCTGGTGACCAGTGACTCCCGTAACCTGGCGGCCTCCTGCTGCCCCGTCGTCCACGGCGTTAGCCCCCCCCTAAAAAATTTATGGGCTTCACTCCTACCCGTGGACCAGGTCTCCATGCTTCTCGCCAGCCTTTCGCCCTTCTGCCTCCACGTCAAGCCCCTCTCTTCCTCACCCGGCTTGACCCAGTCGAGGAGGCGCTGGATCTCCGCTAGGGATTTCCCTGGCGATGGCTCCTCGACCCGCTGCTTGGTCCAGTTCAGGTGGGATCTTCTGTCACGATCGTCGAACAGAGATGAGGACCAAGGCGCAGCGTTGCAGGCAAACATACTCTTTATTAGAGACACGATCAAAAACAACAAAACGAAAACGTGACAGTTCACGGTCTAACACAACCGACTAGAAACAAGATCCCACAAACTCTGTGGGGAAACAGGCTGCTAAAGTATGGTTCTCAATCAGAGACAACAAGCAACAGCTGAATCACGTTGCCTCTGATTGAGAACCACACTGGCCAACATAGAACAACAATACTAGAAAGTGAAACCTAGAACAAAACACATAGACTTTACACACCCTGGCTCAACATATTAGAGTCCCCAGAGCCAGGGCGTGACAGTAATACAGTCATCAGTACTGTTCATACGAACATACCTCCTTAGCACAAACAAACAAGAGCATGAAACAAAGATTATTCACTTTATTTTAAATGATGATGTAATGGTGAATGAATCACACATTTTTAAATGTGGTAGCTGCAAGCTGTCTGTGTTGACATTCCCTCTCAGTCCAATCAACAAAGACGTCTATAGTAGAGGTAGAGAGGTTACAAGAGAAAAGGGTGGGGGGACGAGGTGTAGTTTCAGATCTCCTGGAGCGTTACCCTCCTGTAGCTTATCAACCAGCTAGTTATTAGAATCAGGTGCACTAGATTAGGGTTGGAGAAAACCTACAAGACGGTAACGCTCCAGGAGAGCCTTGTATCAGTTCATGCTGGATCTTGCATCAAGTGTGTTGATTCCATCTCGATCTGGTCATCCTCATCGTGTTACTCCAGCCTTCTGGGGCCTGATTGGTGTCACACTTTTTCCCCAACCTCAACTAACACACCTGATAAACTAATTGCATTCTGAGGGCCAATTGCCCATCTCTATCTTAATAATGTCACAATTACATTGTAGCAATGCTCTCATATCTAACCTAAATGCTTGTGGTCGGGAAAGAAAGCAAACAGGTACTGGTACTCCTTGTATATAGCCTCGTTATTGTTATTTTATTGTGTTTCTATTTCTTTATTATTATACTTTTTTGTTGTAAATATTTAGTTAATTATTATTTGTTACTTTTTAACTCTGCATTGTTGGGAAAGGGCTCTTAAGAAAGCATTTCATTGTAAAATCTACATCTGTTGTATTCGGCGCATGTGACAAATAAAAATGGATTTTGATTTGATTTTGATTTGTAACAAACATTAATTGAAGTATAGTCAATCTGTTCATGGAGTTGGATCATGTCTACATACGGTAGCTGGTGACAGGTGAGGTGGGGAATGTGATTAGTCTAGATAGAATGGCACTTCTTAATCCTGGTCCTGGGGACCCAAAGGGGTGCAGATTGCTAGTCGAATGCCAAACTCTTCATTGAAACAATGCAGAAACATCAATCCATGGGTGAGTCAGTGCCACGTTTTAATTTGTGCCAAAATCAAAATGAAAGAGAAGTTATCTTGCATATTCAGCAGGCTATGGTGTGAAATATGCTTTTAGAAGTGCCTATCTTATCACTTATCATTAATGCCGTCTTTGGTGTGCTTTGGTGTGCTTATCTATGCACAAGCACCTTTTTCCCACTCCTATCACTTCTTGTGGAAGAGCTTGTTGTGTTGTGGCCATAGACATATAATCCATACAAGGGTTTTGGAACATCTAACACTGGCAATCTGACTGTTAAACTCCTGGGTAAACTAGCAATGGCTGCCAGTCTTAACTTGAATGAAAACTGCCATCTATGGATTATATGTCTATGGTTGGTTGCGGCTGTCAGTTTACCTTTCACAAATGTCATAATACAATCGCAGTTTGGAAAACAAATGCTATCCTTACTAAATGTATAATGTGATAGGTATTTTAACATCACCTTTTTTTACACACACATATTTTTTGGGATTAATATACAGTTGAAGTCGGAAGTTTACATACACTTAGGTTGGAGTCATTAACTCATTTTTCAACCATTCCACAAATTTCTTGTTAACAAACTATAGTTTTGGCAAGTCGGTTAGGACATCTACTTTGTATATGACACAAATAATTTTTCCAACAGTTGTTTACAGAGATTATTTCACTTATAATTCACTGTATCACAATTCCAGTGGGTCAGAAGTTAACATACACTAAGTTGACTGTGCCTTTAAACAGCTTGAAAAATTCCGTCATGGCTTTAGAAGCTTCTGATAGGCTAATTGACATCATTTGAGTCAGTTGGAGGTGTACCTGTGGATGTATTTCAAGGTCTACCTTCAAACTCAGTGCGTCTTTGCTTGACATCATGGGAAAATCAAAAGAAATCAGCCAAGACATTGGAAAAAAATAGTAGACCTCCACAAGTCTGGTTCATTCTTGGGAGCAATTTCCAAATGCCTGAAGGTACCACGTTCATCTGTACAAACAATAGTACGCAAGTATAAACACCATGGGACCACGCCGCCGTCATACCGCTCAGGAAGGAGACGCGTTCTGTCTCCTAGAGATGAACGTACTTTGGTGGAAAAAGTGCAAATCAATCCCAGAACAACAGCAAAGGACCTTGTGAAGATGCTGGAGGAAACAGGTACAAAAGTATCTATATCCACAGTAAAACAAGTCCTATATCGACATAACCTGAAAGGCCTCTCAGCAAGGAAGAAGCCACTGCTCCAAAACCGCCATAAAAAAGCCAGACTACGGTTTGCAACTGCACATGAGGACAAAGATCGTACTTTTTGGAGAAATGTCCTCTGGTCTGATGAAACAAAAATATAACTTTTTGGCCATAATGACCATCATTATATTTGGATGAAAAAGGGGGAGCTTGCATGCCGAAGAACACCATCCCAACCGTGAAGCACAGGGGTGGCAGCATCATGCTGTGGGGGTGCTTTGCTGCAGGAGGGACTGGTGCACTTCACAAAATAGATGGCATCATGAGGAAGGAAAATGATGTGGATATATTGAAGCAACATCTCAAGACATCAGTCAGGAAGTTAAAGCTTGGTCGAAAAAATTGGTCTTCCAAATGGACAATGACCCCAAGCATACTTCCAAAGTTGTGGCAAAATGGCTTAAGGACAACAAAGTCAAGGTATTGGAGTGGCCATCACAAAGCCCTGACCTCAATCCTATAGAAAATTTGTGGGCAGAACTGAAAAAGCGTGTGCGAGCAAGGAGGCCTACAAACCTGACTCAGTTACACCAGCTCTGTCAGGAGGAATGGGCCAAAATTCACCCAACTTATTGTGGGAAGCTTGTGGAAGGTTACCTGAAACGTTTGAACCAGTTGAAACAATTTAAAGGCAATGCTACCAAATACTATTTGAGTGTATGTGAACTTCTGACCCAGTGGGTCTCTACTATTATTCTGACATTTCACATTCTTAAAAGAAAGTGGTGATCCTAACTGACCTAAGACAGAGGATTTTTACTACGATTAAATATCAGGAATTGTGAAAAACAGAGTTTAAATGTATTTGGCTAAGGTGTATGTAAACTTTCGACTTTAACTGTATATTTAATCAGTCGTCTTCCTAAAATGAATGGGATGATGACAATCTTTGCGAGAGGAAGGGTATCTGATTTAATTGGTCCTCAAATTGTGGCTAAGATACTTCATTCAGGATAAGTTAGCCCTGAGTTAGCCTTCCCCAGAGCAGGTTAATTCTGAAGGATTCATTGCAATAGAAATGTACCTGGCTAAAGGGTGAGCCACTTTCATCATACCGGTTATCCCAATTTTAATTAAGAGTTGACCAAAGTTGCAGTGAGGAGTGTAGCAGGTCACCTCCTCCAGAACATTCATCTGGGGGAATTCTAAGTTGGAAACTTGGAATTCCAAGTTGGAAACTGGGATTTTTCTAGACCTCCAACTTTCCGATCTGAAGATCACTAATGTCATGATTTGACCTCATTTTTTCCAGAGCTCCGACTGGGAAAAATCTCTTTGAACAGTTATCTAACTCGGAATTCCAAGTTGGAAACTCTGGCGTCGTTTTAGACCTCTGACTTTCCGACCTGAAGATCACTAACGTCGTGATTTGACCCTGTTATTTCCCTGAATTCCCAGTTGTCTTGAAAGCACCACTAGATGTGTTTGCTGACAGGAAAAACTATTATTGGTAATGTCAGCTAACAGGATAGCCTCTTTGTTCTGGGAGCTAGCTAGCTATCAATGTTCAAACGTTACCTAACCTAGCAAGCTAGCTATCTAGCTAACGTAGCTAGCTAGGTGGCTAGCTAGTACCTATGTTCGATGTCTAACGTTGTTAAACACAAACAGAACAATGAATAGAATGATCTGCAGAAAAAAGCACACAAGGAAATTTTTAACCAAGGTCCCCTTTGGTCTCTTTTAACTAACGTTAGCTAGCAAGTTAACATTAGCTAGCTAATGCTAAAAATATCACTGCCCAGCTGCAGTTTCAACAAACAATGCAACAACTTTTACCTCAAATAATTCTTACCTTAGCATAAAAGCTAGTTAGCTATTCAGTTTGGACATTCAACACTGGTACAATAATCTAATCTCTTACGACGATGTCCCTACGCAAAAGTTCCCCCCGTCATCGTCTCCTTCTATAGTATTATGACGGTCCGCAAACAAATGTTACAGGTGCATGCCACCACCTACCCTACAGACTAAATTAATAAAGAAACAAATATTAAGAAAACTAAACCCTCCTACCTAATCCTTTACTACTGAGAACATAAAAAAGAGCCCTACTAACTTCTAACAAATTACCCCTCCATCCCCCAAATCCCTTCCACCTGTTTGAACTAATTTGACTGTGTATTAGGGTTCCCCAACTGTCGGCCCGTGGGTGGTATAATTTGCCCCCACCCCCAATTTTTCTTTGCAAAATAATTTACATTATATTTGAATCTTCATTGTTGGATATAAAAGAATGCAAAGGCATACAGTATGTGATTGTTTCCCAATGTAATCAAGGTTCAAAATTATTATATTTTTGAGAAATACTATCTGTTTGGGCTGCGGTCAATTTGCAGTCGACAAATTATTTATAATTATAAAATGGGTTGTTTGGATCCTGGATGCTGATTGGACAAGCAGTCTTCCAAACTGTTCTGTATTGGCCATCACAGGCACACTATGCCTGCTAACAGTTCCATCTGAATTATCAGTGCGCCTTCATAAGAATATCTTAATGTTCATGTTGCTGTCCAAATCATCTCTTGTATTTATCTCAACTCGCACATTATTTCCCTTTGCTTCTAGCCTAGCATTTGGTTTGGTACTGCGGGGTTAATATACGCCTTGCTGTCTGCTTGTCCGACCTCATCTCTGTACCATACATAAACAGTGAATGGTGCCCAGACGAGATGAGACAACTTTTTCTGAGCCAGGCGAATATACTCATCAACGTCATTATCATGGATATATCCAAGTAAATGCCAATAGAAAAAAAGCTACAACAAATTAAAGTGCTAATGTACTGGCATTCCAGGTGCAATGTTTGACATGACTTAGTTAGCTGAAGTTGGCTAGCTACCAAGTGACAAGAATGTTATCCAGACTGAATACAACCATTTTGTTTAGAATGGAAGACCAGACATTTTGCATAGACTGGTTGGCTGACAACGTCACAAAAATGATGCACACGCATCAATGAGGCAGGAAGGTATGTGTTTTTATGATTCTGAATGGTCAGATAGCTAGCTACAATGACAAGAAGCTGCCTTTTGGGTAATCGTACAGTAGGTGGCTTGTTTTATCTCGTTGTATCTTGTTATTGATACCATGTCTTGTTTTGAGGTGTTTTGACTGATGTCATGTCTATGCTTACAATGCCTTCAGAAAGTATTCACACCCTTTTACTTTTTCCACATTTTGTTGTGTTACAGAATTTAAAATGGATTAAGTTTAGATTTTTTTTGTCAATGGCCTACACACAATACCCCAAAAGGTCAAAGTGGAATTGTGTAAAAAAACAAAAATGATTTAAAATTAAAAGCTGAAATGTCTATTCAACGCCTTTTTATGGCAAGCCTAAATAAGTTCAGGAGTAAAAATGTGCTTAACAACTAAAATAATAAGTGTTTATAACAGTGTTTAACATGATTTTTGAATGACTACCTCATCTCTGTACGCTACACATACAATTATCTGTAAGGTCCCTCAGTCGTGCAGTGAACTTCAAATACAGATTCAACCACAAAGACCAGGGAGGTTTTCCAATACCTTGCAAAGAAGGGCACCTATTGATAGATGGGTAAACATTTAAAATGCAGACATTGAGTATGTCTTTGCACATGATGAAGTTATTAATTACACTTTGGATGGTGCACCAATACACCCAGTCACTACAAAGATACAGACGCCCTTCATAACTCAGTTGCCAGAGAGGAAGGAAACCGTTCAGGGATTTCACAATGAGGCCAATGGTGACTTTAAAGCAGTTACAGAGTTTAATGGCTGTGATAGGGAGAAAACTGAGGATGGATCAACAACACTGTAGTTACTCCACAATACTAAGCTAATTGACAGAGTGAAAAGAAGGAAGTGTTACAAAGTGTTATGTTTGGGGCAAATCCAATACAACACATTACTGAGTATTACTCTCCATATTTTCAAGCATAGTGGTGGCTGCATCATGTTATGGGTGTGCTTTTAATCATTAAGGACTGGGGAGTTTTTCAGGATAAAAAAGAAACTGTGGCTGAGTTACAGTTTTGACTTAAATATGCTTGAAAATCTATGGCAAGACCTGAAAAAGATTTTCTAGCAATGATCAACAACCAATTTGATAGAGCTTGAAGAATTTTGAAAATAATAATGGGCAAATGTTGCACAATCCAGGTGTGGAAAGCTCTTAGCGACTTACCCAGAAATACTCTATAATCGCTGCCAAAGGTGCTGTACAAAGCATTGACTCAGGGGTGTGAATTTGTATGTAAATGAGATATTTCTGTACATCATTTTCAATACATTTGAAAAATATTCAAAAAACGTTTTCACTTTGTCATAATGTGGTTTTGTGTGTAGATGGGTAAAAATAAAATATAGGTAATCCATTTTGAATTAAGGATTTAACACAACAGATGTCAGATCTTAACTTGATCACTCTTTTGTTGCGGATAATTTTCCTGATGCATCAGGAAATTCAAACGAGCCTCATGATTGGCAAAAAAATTGCAGTTCTCTTTATCTCCATGCATGCGCAGTCGAGTCATTGGGATCAGGGTTCGCTATCTTAAAATAATGTTCTCTCTCGCTCGCTCGCTCGCTATATGCCTAGGTCTTATTACTGCAACATTCAAATGTACAAAAATGTAACTGAAATGGGATATGTCTCTATAAGCTTGACCCATCTAGCCACAGGGATTTTTGTCCATTCTTCAAGGCAAAACTGCTCCAGCTCCTTCAAGTTGGATGGGTTCCGCTGGTGTACAGCAATCTTTAAGTCACACCACAGATTCTCAATTAGATTGAGGTCTGGGCTTTGCCTAGGCCATTCCAAGACATTTACATGTTTCCCCTTCAACCACTAGAGTGTTGCTTTAGCAATATGCTTAGGGTCATTGTCCTGCTGGAAGGTGAACCGCCGTCCCAGTCTCAAATCTCTGGAAGACTGAAACTAGAATGTCCCTATATTTAGCGCCATCCATCATTCCTTCAATTCTGACCAGTTTTCCAGTCCCTGCCGATGAAAAATGGGATGGTGTTCTCGGGGTGATGAGAGGTGTTGGGTTTGCGCCAGACATAGCATTTTCCTTGATGGACAAAAATCTCAATTTTAGTCTCATCTGACTAGAGTACCTTCTTCCATATGTTTGGGGAGTCTCCCACATGCATTTTGGCGAACACCAAACGTGTTTGCTTTTTTTTCTTCTTTAAGCAATGGCTATTTCTGGCCACTCTTCTGTAAAGCCCAGCTCTGTGGAGTGTACGGCTTAAGGTGGTCCTATGGACAGATACTCCAATCTCTGCTGTGGAGCTTTGCAGCTCCTTCAGGGTTATCTTTGGTCTCTTTGTTGCCTCTCTGATTAATGCCCTCCTTGCCTGGTCCGTGAGTTTTGGTGGGCGGCCCTCTCTTGGCAGGTTTGTTGTGGTGCCATATTCTTTCAATTTTTTAATGATGGATTTAATGGTGCTCCGTGGGATGTTCAACATTTCAGATATTTTTTAAAACCCTACCCTGATCTGTACTTCTCCACAACTTTGTCCCTGACGTGTTTGGAGAGCTACTTGGTCTTCATGGTGCCGCTTGCTTGGTGGTGCCCCTTGGTTAGTGGTGTTGCAGACTCTGGGGCCTTTCAGAACAGGTGTATATATATACGCTGAAATCATTTGACAGATCATGTGACACTTAGATTGCACACAGGTGGACTTTATTGAACTAATTATGTGACTTCTGAAGGTAATTGGTTTCACCAGATCGTATTTAGGGGCTTCATAGCAAAGGGGGTGAATACATATGCATGCACCACTTTTCCATTATTTATTTTTTTGATTTTCTTGAAACAAGCTATTTTCTTTATTTCACTTCACCAATTTAGACTATTTTGTGTATGTTCATTACATGATATCCAAACAAAAATCTATTTAAATTAAAGGTTGTAATGCAACAAAATAGGAAAAATGCCAAGGGGGATGAATACTTTTGCAAGGCACTGTATCTTCTTGTGGAATACTTCCATTGTATGAATTTACTTATCAAAATAGTTTTAATGAAAATGTGTAACTCATTGTTATTTTAATATGTTGGTAACCATTTTATAAAAGCAAGGCACGCGAGGCAGTCACATTAGGTATTGTGCTAAATGTATTCATTTTCTGCACATGTATGCACATTTAAATCATTATGTAGTTCATAAACTAACTTTTTAAAGTTGGTCTAGCTTAAATTGTTAAAGAGCTGTACCATTTAGAAAACCAACCACTTTAGGCTGCCATTGACAGTGATGATTTTTATGTGATTTCAAATAGTTATAGTGCACAGTAATAATGTTTGGTGGCAGGATGTGTGCTATTATCAGACTTTCCAGAAAAAACCCTGGACATTAATAAAAATAAACTGTTTTAAGTGAAATATTAGCTTTTGTCTGAAGCCGAAAAAGTAGGAAATCAAAGCTAATTTGACCTATGCACTAACAAGGCTGTTCAGCATAAGCAGCTTGACTACTGCTAGAGTACTGTTGCTTTATTGATCTACTGTACTTCAACAACAGATGTAATCACATTGTATGGGTTGATTAGGATTCAAACCTTCTCTCAAAGAGCCTAATACATACATTTATAGTAGGTTTACCTCATTAATGTACTTGGTAATGTAAACGTGTTTTTTCAGGTAAGGCACACATGCAATCTGCCATCTGGGAATCTGTTCAATGTTCCTAATCTTGATAAATACCCATTGGTTCTTAATCCTTTGACACGTACCAACATGTGTGTGATCATTCTACAGTGTTCCTTGCAGCGTATGCTCAAACTGGTATGATTACAACGCTTATTTAGAACATCCAGTTACGATTGACGCAACAGTCAGCATTTGAGCTGGCCACACAGTTTTTTCACACAAACATTTTGCACAAACTGTCCTTACAACATTATGTCCTGAATGTGACCAGTTTATTTTTGGATGCAATGTTCAGACATTCACAGAAGTAGCAACAGCATAACATAAACATCCAAACCGGAAAATGTAGGCTACATTAATCTTAGAACTAACCGAGGAAAGATTCACATAACACAAGGAGTCATATTTATCTAACTCTCTGCTGACAGAAACCATAATATTAATTCATCACATCATGGGTGATCTCACCATTGATCCAAATAATTGAGTAAAACACTTTCAAATTGTTTTAAGTAATCCGACGATGGGTAGTTTGTGTGCACCACCATGTTTGTTTTTTGCTTGATGTGCGGGAAAAATGGGGAAGGGCTCTCCTCAAACTGTTGTTAGAAAATACAACTTGTTAGAAAATAATTTGAAATTGACTAGTTGAAACATAGCCTATAGATAATTAGCAGGCAGCGCATGTTAACTGCCCTGTTGCGTAACAACCACATTTTGGAACAGTGAGTGCATTCTGACATCATGTGCATAAAACAACTCACTCTGGGGCGACCATTAGAGACATTTGGAACTCACCGTGTGAAAAGGTAAAAAAATGAATTTAGTATATGTCAATCTAGTAAACGAGACAACTAAACGCAACTTTAGCTTGTTAGCTAGCTAGCTAACTTTAAGTTAGCTGGCTAGCCAGTTCAAATAATGACCACATCATATAGCTGACAACGTCTTAACTTTAGCTAATTTGTATTCATTATTACAGGAAAATAAACTCTCAACAACATCATTATTTATAAGTTAATGTGTGAAGAAATAAAAAATGAAAGCAGGGGCATTCTACCGGAGAATTTTGGAAGGTGAGGAGGAGGATTATTTAAGACACTGTTTGAAGAGGTAGGGTTTCAGATGTTTTCGGGAAGATGGGCAGGGATTCTACTATTCTAGCTTCAGGGGAAGCTGGTTCCACCGTTGGGGTGCCAGGACAGAGAAGATCTTGGACTGGGCTGAGCAGGTGGGAGGGCCAAGAGACCTGACTGAGGTGGCAGAACAGAGTGCTCGGGTTGGTTTGTAGTGTAAGAGCCTGAAGGTAGGGAGGGGCAGATCCTCTTGCTGTTCCGTAGGTAAGCACCATGGTCTTGTAGTGGATGCGAGCTTAGACTGGAAGCCAGTGGAGTGAGCGGAGGACCGGGGTGACATGAGAGAACTTGGGAAGGTTGAAAACCAGGCGGGCTGCAGCGTTCTGGATAAATTGCAGGGTTTTGATGACATAAGCGGGGAGCCCAGCCAACAGCAAGTTGCAGTAGTCCAGACGGGAGAGGACAAGTGCCTGGATTAGGACCTGTGCCACTTCCTTTGTGAGGTAGGTCATACTCTATGGATGCTATAGAGCATGAACTTGCAGGAGCGGGTAACTGCTTTGATGTTTGCAGAAAATGACAGGGTGTTGTCCAGGGTCACACCAAGGTTCTTTGCATTCTGGGAGGGCGACACTGTGGAGTTGTCAACCGTGATGGAGAGGTCTTTGAGGCAGGTAGGCAGGCTTTCCCCGGGAGGAAGAGCAGTTCTCTCTTGTCGAGGTTGAGCTTGAGGTGGTGGGCCGACATCCAAGTTGAGATATCTGCCAGGCACGCAGAGATGCGTGTTGCCACCTGGGTGTCAAAAGGGGGGAAGGAGAAAAGTAGTTGAGTGTCATCCACATAGCAATGATAGGAGAGACCATGTGAGGATATGACGGAGCCGAGTGACTTAGTGTAGGGAGAGAAGAGGAGAGGGTCTAGAACTGAGCCCTGGGGGACACCAGTAGTGAGAGTACGTGGTGCAGACACAGATCCTCTCCACATCACCTGGTAGGAGCGGCCTGCCTGGTAGGATGCAATCCAAGAGTGTGCAGAGCCTGAGACGCCCAGCCCTGAGAGGGTGGAGAGGAGGGAAAATGTATGAACTCACTAAAGTAAGTCGCTCTGGATAAGTGACTAAAATGTAAATGTAAAAAAAAAAAGGATCTGATGGTTCAGCGGCTAGATCTAGGAGGATGAGAACAGTGGAGAGAGAGTCAGCTTTGGCAGTGTGGAGAGCCTCCGTGACACAGAGAAGAGCAGTCTCGGTTGAGTGACCCGTCTTGAAGCCTGACTGGTTAGGGTCAAGAAGATCGTTCTGAGAGAGATAATGAGAAAGTTGATCAAGTGTTTTGGAAAGAAAAGAAAGAAAGGATACAGGTCTATAGTTTTTTACTTCAGATGAGTCAAGTGTTGGTGTTTTGAGAAGGGGGGCAACTCGGGTCATTTTGAAGTCAGAGTGGACGCAGCCAGTGGTCAGGAATGAGTTGATGAGGGAAGTGAGGAATGGGAGAAGGTCTCCAGAGATGGTCATGAGAAGACAGGAGAGGATGGGGTCGAGCGTATAATATCTGAAAATGTAGCTAGCTAGACTTTGTATCTTTGTTTAATCTAAGTGTTTTTACGAGTGTTGTACACTTGGTTATGAGTAGTAGGCCTAAGTTATTATATAGAAATGGCTAAATCCTGTGTAACACCAAGTAACTACATTGTATTTCTGCAGATATTACTCTGTGGTGTGCTAGATTAGATTGTCAGGATGTGTAACGTACTTTGTAGTACACTATAATTACAAGTAAGTACACCTCAAGATAAACTTCATTTTAACTAGCTAAATCCTGTATAACAACTAGTAATTACATTGTACTTATACAAATATTACATGTACTCTATGGATTATTCTCCCACTTGGATGGCGCTTCCAGAAATGTAAAAAACGAAGGCCAGATTGTCAGGATGGGTAATGTACTCTATAAGTACACATTAGGTACAAGAAAGTACCCCGCAAGATACACTTCATTTTAACTAGCTAAATCCTGTGTAACAACTAGTAATTACATTGTACTCAGGCAAACATTACATGTACTATGCCTTGAAATAGTATCTTATTCTTCATCTGGGTTGACACTCGTATTATATATTTTTCGTAAACTCAACCAAGTTAACCCAGATGGTAGGCTTTATTTTGGGGGCAAGTGCTAGCAAAAATGTCCACATGTAGCCTACACCTGTAGGGATATTAGTTCTGGGATCACAGAATCTTGTGGATTTTCCAGCAGGACAAGAACCCCAAGCGCACATCAAAATCCACAAAAAAAGTATTAATTGATCACAAAATCAACATGCAATGGCCAGCTCAGTCTCCGGACTTCAACCCCATTGAAAACCTGTGATTTGAATTGATGAGGGCAGTCCATAAGCTCAGACGAAGAATATCAAGGATCTGGAAAGATTCTGTATGAAGGAATGGTCTAAGATCGCTCCCAGTCTCAGTGCCGTTATCCTTGCCGTTATCCTTGCAAGGCAAGGTATTGAAAGGTATTGAAAAGCGATAATTTTTATTCCAATCTCTTTTAGAAGAAAAAAAATACTTGTTAAAATCAATTGTGTACATAGAATAGAGCTCAGTATTTGTATTGTTTATTTTATACAGGGTTTTTCGCTCATCTTTATCAAGGATGCCAATAATTTTGGACCTGACTGTATGTGTGTGTGTGTGTACCTGTGTATGTAGTAGGAAAAAGATAGACTTCATAGTGAATCGTTTTCTATAGCATTCCATTTTATTCAAATTATTTGAAACATATGTGCAACAGTAAACAAAGAGGCTCGTAGTGAAAAGAGAGAGAGAGAGGAGGGATTGAAGTGGAGGAGT
This sequence comes from Coregonus lavaretus, assembly GCF_964263955.1. Classification (NCBI taxonomy): domain Eukaryota; kingdom Metazoa; phylum Chordata; class Actinopteri; order Salmoniformes; family Salmonidae; genus Coregonus; species Coregonus lavaretus. The sequence goes on from NC_139992.1 coordinate 55,501,417, forward strand.
GGATGGCATTTAAACAGGCAGGAGCGAGAAAGAGAGAGAGAGAGAGAGAGAGAGAGAGAGAGAGAGAGAGAGAGAGAGAGAGAGAGAGAGAGAGAGAGAGAGAGAGAGAGAGAGAGAGAGAGAGAGAGAGAGAGAGAGAGAGAGAGAGAGAGAGAGAGAGAGAGAGAGAGAGAGAGAGAGAGAGAGAGAGAGAGAGAGAGAGAGAGAGAGAGAGAGAGAGAGGCCACTGACTGGTTGGCATTAATCACCCTGGCCCAGGAGTTATCCATTGCAGCACTGTGGATGGGGGCATGCACCTCCTTACAACATACAGGACACATGCAAACACACACAGCATGGATAACATTATTATTGGTGATTATGATAGGTGAATTCCAGGACAAGTGATAGCATTTTGACCAGATCAAATATGACCACCCTGATTCAAGTGTCCTCCATTACTCTGAAGCAGGACTGGTGTCTGGCCACTGCCTCCTGATTTGGTGATCTGCCATCATTATTTTTGCCCTAGACAATACACAATAATGTTCATGGCATCTTGTTTTGGGTTAGCTGAATCCCTCAAAAGGTTGCTTGATTATTTAGCTAGCAGTGATCTTAGCTAGCCAGTTTGAGTTGAAACATTATTGAAAGCAAGGCAACATGCATTAAGTGGATCTTCCAGCAAGACAATAACCCCAAGCACACATCAAAATCCACAAAGAAATGTTTAATTGACCACAAAATCAACATTGTGCAATTGCCATCTCAGTCTCCGGATTTGAAACCCATTGAAAACCTGTGGTTTGAATTGAAAAGGGTAGTCCATAAGTGCAGACAAAGGATATCAAGGATCTGGCAAGGATGGAGGAATGGTATAAGATCCGTCCCAATGTGTTCTCCAATCTCATAAAACATTTTGGAAAAAAGCTCAGTGTAATTATCCTTGCAAGGTGAGATATTGACCACTATCTTTTTGAGAAAAAAGTATTACTTGTTAAATAAAAATCTCTTTCTCTGAGCAATTGTATTACTATAAAACAATATATATCTATATATATATATATATATTTTTTTTTTTATTGAGTATACAATATAGCTCAGTATTTCTATTATTTATTTTATACAGTGTCATCTTTATCAAGGGTGCCAATCATTTTGGACCTGACTGTATACACATGTAAGCGTGTACACACTAATGCATGACTCCACGTATACACACGCGGACACACACACACACGGACACACACACCTGCAGCACCTGACACATTTCAAGCAGGTCCGATTCCCAACCATTTCCTCCCCATCTCCTCTCAGTAGCCTACCGATTGATTTTCAAATCAATAGCACCTTTCACAGAAACCTGTGAAATTGAGTATGTGAGAACAACAAGAGAATCAGCCTCCTATGCCTAGAGGCCAGAACATAGGGTGTTAATGGGGGGAATCTCTCTATGTTACCAATAAAAGGTCATCTAATGAGGGAAATTGACCACAATTTTATTGAAATGGTCATAACAAGAGCAAACGGCTAGGCAAAAAAAGATACACTATGATCTAAAATTCATCAAACGCATCAAAGAAGGACATCCACCAAAAATGTAACAAAGTAACAAAGTTATCAGTGGGTGTTTGACTCGTATCAACCCTATCTGGCTCTGTAAAGATTCTCATTAAGACTATCCTCATTGTTAACGAAAACACAAAAGTAGGTGAAAATATTCCCCCCTCTTTCCTCCTTTCTTCCTCTCCTCTCCTCTTGTCTCTCCTCCTCTCGGGGCAACCGAACAGAACAAAAGCCTGTCGAGTTCCCAATCAGCACCTCATGAAGGAAAGATCCCCAGTCAGGTCCTAATCAGCTCCATGCTTAATAGAGCAACACTTCCCAAATATTATTAACCTCATCTGTCTAGATTAGACCACTAATGGCCCTGCTCGCTGTATATTGTCTTAGTAGCAGCTGGTAATGTACATATATATTAATCCACTCCCATCTCCTCTTCTCCTCGGCACCGGCGACAAAATTGCGCCGCGGCGGCGGCACCCGCTCTGAACAAAGACGTTGCCCTTCAGAAAGCGAGGCGGACACAGATTAGGAAGCCACTAATTAAATGTCAGCCTTGACAGATTAAAATTATGAAATTTAAAATCGGCAAGTGGCTCTTTGTCATTGTCAAATTAAGGAGGGGCCGATGAAGGGGAAGGGGACGGGGAGCTCTAATGGATTGGAAGGGAATGTGCTTTAGCAGCAAGCGGCTTTCAGTGAATAAAGATTTGCCTCAGACCCCTGCCGTAGGTAGCCAGGCTGCATGTTCAATTTCCCCCTATTTCCTCTCGGGGTTGCCAGGGCTGGGGTTCAGGGGCCTATGCAACACTGTGTGGCACTTCCTGACCACACCGTTTACTACTTTTATTCATCTTGCGACAAATACTTCACTACGAAATGAAGCTATTTCACCCTCTTCCTACCTTTTATCTCTATGTTTGATAAGTCACACTCACAAATGTAGGGATATGTCTGAAAACCTTGATTCATATGTTTCTGGATGTGAAAAATTAGTTTTAGTTTTTCCCAGATTTCTACAGTAAGAGTAAGAATCTAAATTAGATTATTTTAGATAGTTTTTTTTTCTCATCTCACTCATACAACTGTTTTTGTGCATGCTGATAAGGAACATTTACATATTTCACTGCCCCCCAGAAAACAAATGTTGGTACCTCATTGTCATTCATACACATTTCCTACCAGAGATGAACAAAAAAGGCACCTTACTGTACACTTATCAATTAATTTAGTTGAGCAGTGATGCCGAATCAGAAATAAACTACTTTAGAGTATTTTTCATTATCAAAGCAGCTATTTAGCTCCCCTCATCCACTTTAGCTGGTTCTTAAGCCATTCAGAAACATGTGGCACTGCATTACACTACCCTATTTGACAGCCAAGGCCAAAGCAACTTTAGCAAGACTTTATCCGCAGCCAACAGGGAAGTGAGTGTGAGAGAAAGAAAGAGAGAGTGGGAGAGAGAGAAAAAAAAATCTATGAAGCACCGGATTTCTAAATAAATAAACCAATGCTAAATTAGCCTGATATTTTTTCTGCTATTGCATTCAGGGTTCAAAGCGTTTTTCCTCCTCGCTCCATCTCCGAGCAGGTCTAGATGCATTTGGCCCTGCTGAGGTCGAGGGCACAGCTTCCCGTAAAGCCAGGCGCGAACAGGAGGCTGCCATACAGCGGCAAACACTCAACAAGGATCAAAACATGACCACAATGAAAAGTGACAAGATCCAATTAAATGTAATTACAATAACTGTATTTTCATTTTAACTGACAATTTTTATTAAGGGAGCCACGCACACTTAAAACATGAAAGTGTAGGCCAAATTGTATCAGGGTAACACTGTTAGGATATGCAGAATCCTGCCGTGCTAATTGGGAGTAATTGAATTAGGGTCAAGAGGACTGTAAAACAGTTCAATAGTTTGGGGTAAAGGATTCAGTAAGTAAAAGAGCTCACTCTGTGTGTGTGTGTGCTTTTGTGTGTGAGACCACCGTTACCTCCTATTGGTCTCAGTAGATAATTCTAGACAAACTGTGCAGTACCTTATCACCATCGTCATCACCATGCATTCCGCTTGCTTACATGTTACAGTTCTGATAGTACCTGCTGTGTTCTAGCTAATGAAAAGATACAAAAATGTTCTGTAACTCCCAGAAGTTAGATTATGACGGTATTATAATTGCTATGCTATAACCTTTTTCATTTGATATACATATTTTTGTGATGTTCTTTGAAATGCAAATGTAGCGAGTTTACATGTTTTTCTATACAACACCAGGCACTAGTGACAAGAAAGTATTATCTTTGGAATCAGTCTACTTAGGCCCTTTAAACGGACTGCCATACAAAGAAAGTACAATATCTTCAATAAGGAGACCAAAGCCAGAACATGATTTTATTATGGAATTGTATTATCTGTTAAATATTATAGTCCAGTGGCATAAGACTATCAAACACAGCCATTCTGTCCCAAACTGAGGCAACCTTCCACATAGAGGGTCTTAGACCAGGCGATAGACAAGGTACAGCAAATTCAATGAACATAGCACTTTCAAAAGTAACGCTGTCCCTACTCCAGGGTTTCCCATGTGGGATTGCCTGATTAGAAAATGGGGTCGCGAGAAAAAATGTGCGTTTGGTTCATAAAACTGGGTTTACGTTAGTAACCTCCGGTAGCCGCTAGATGCGGTTGTAATAAACAGAGCGGTTTCTGTTTTCTTCCTACAAATGTGGCTCTATCTTTTGAAGGGTTTAACCTTTTACTGCAGTGGGCTAAACCAGGGTCACACAGAGTGATTCTTGGTAGTCTTAAACAAATCTACTTCAAAACAAAAGTATACACCTCACACACATGGTTATGGGCTTAAAAAAAAGATGACACCTGTACCATGTCAGACTTAGAGTTGAAATGTATTCAATTTTGAGTTTGTATCCCAATATTACACGTTATATACATCACAGAAGACTTAAATATAACAAAACTGTTTGACATAGAAACACTGGATTTTCAGTGTTTTTTAAAATGTATAATCTTTATTAATTATGAAATTAATTCCACCCATGAGGCCAAAGAGGACGCTTTTGGTCATTGCTTGAGGCCAAAGAGAGCAATTGTTATAATTGACTGCAGGAAAGGGCTACGCTACAAAATAGTATGACCCCATCAGTGAAATATAAGACTCTCAGGAACACGTGCGTATGTACTGTTTCCCTCTACTATGCCCACAAGCTGTTAGAACCAAGTGGAGAAGACCAGGCACTAATCAGACTGGGGGAAAAATAATGTCATCATCAATGATGATGTTCTTTTCTACACAGAAGATCATAAAATATTATTACCTGATGATCTTCTGAACTTCCCAATACCTTTCTGATGAATTTCAGTCACTTCAAACCATACTGGCTTCAGATTGAAATACTGTCAAAAATACTGTCAGAATGATTTGGAATAGACAGTCATAGCCCAAATTAAAAAAAGTAAACATTGTCCGTTTACTTTTTTTACATGGTGGGGTCGCAAAAATATTTTGATATCAAAATGGGGCTGCAGGCCAGAAAAGTTTGGGAACCCCTTCCCTACTCCCTACCACCCATCAACCCATCAACCCAGCCTTCCTTTTTACCAGCATGCCCTGCTTCAACGGTCCAAGCCTGGGAAGTTTACAGAAAGCTGCTAAAGGCGAAAACCCGTAACACAACCCTAACCCTAACCCTTACCTAATACCAAACCACCCTCCATCAGTGAAATTGAGCCTGAGCGCTTTATCACTGAAAAGGCTCTTACAGATACAGTGGGGGAAAAAAGTATTTAGTCAGCCACCATTTGTGCAAGTTCTCCCACTTAAAAAGATGAGAGAGGCCTGTAATTTTCATCATAGGTACACGTCAACTATGACAGACAAAATGAGGGAAAAAAATCCAGAAAATCACATTGTAGGATTTTTTATGAATTTATTTGCAAATGATGGTGGAAAATAAGTATTTGGTCAATAACAAAAGTTTCTCAATACTTTGTTATATACCCTTTGTTGGCAATGACACAGGTTAAACATTTTCTGTAAGTCTTCACAAAGTTTTCACACACTGTTGCTGGTATTTTGGCCCATTCCTCCATGCAGATCTCCTCTAGAGCAGTGATGTTTTGGGGCTGTCGCTGGGCAACATGGACTTTCAACTCCCTCCAAAGATTTTCTATGGGGTTGAGATCTGGAGACTGGCTAGGCCACTCCAGGACCTTGAAATGCTTCTTACGAAGCCACTCCTTCGTTGCCCAGGCGGTGTGTTTGGGATCATTGTCATGCTGAAAGACCCAGCCACGTTTCATCTTCAATGCCCTTGCTGATGGAAGGAGGTTTTCACTCAAAATCTCACGATACATGGCCCCATTCATTCTTTCCTTTACACGGATCAGTCGTCCTGGTCCCTTTGCAGAAAAACAGCCCCAAAGCATGATGTTTCCACCCCCATGCTTCACAGTAGGTATGGTGTTCTTTGGATGCAACTCAGCATTCTTTGTCCTCCAAACACGACGAGTTGAGTTTTTACCAAAAAGTTCTATTTTGGTTTCATCTGACCATATGACATTCTCCCAATCCTCTTCTGGATCATCCAAATGCACTCTAGCAAACTTCAGACGGGCCTGGACATGTACTGGCTTAAGCAGGGGGACACGTCTGGCACTGCAGGATTTGAATCCCTGGCGGCGTAGTGTGTTACTGATGGTAGGCTTTGTTACTTTGGTCCCAGCTCTCTGCAGGTCATTCACTAGGTCCCCCCGTGTGGTTCTGGGATTTTTGCTCACCGTTCTTGTGATCATTTTGACCCCACGGGGTGAGATCTTGCGTGGAGCCCCAGAGCGAGAGAGATTATCAGTGGTCTTGTATGTCTTCCATTTCCTAATAATTGCTCCCACAGTTGATTTCTTCAAACCAAGCTGCTTACCTATTGCAGATTCAGTCTTCCCAGCCTGGTGCAGGTCTACAATTTTGTTTCTGGTGTCCTTTGACAGCTCTTTGGTCTTGGCCATAGTGGAGTTTGGAGTGTGACTGTTTGAGGTTGTGGACAGGTTTCTTTTATACTGATAACAAGTTCAAACAGGTGCCATTAATACAGGTAACGAGTGGAGGACAGAGGAACCTCTTAAAGAAGAAGTTACAGGTCTGTGAGAGCCAGAAATCTTGCTTGTTTGTAGGTGACCAAATACTTATTTTCCACCATAATTTGCAAATAAATTCATTAAAAATCCTACAATGTGATTTTCAGGATCAACTTGCACAATTGGTGGCTGACTACATACTTTTTTTCCCCACTGTATCCTACCCCAGATTGACAACCAACATTACGAATGGCTACAAGGCCTATCAACAGTGCTTGACTTGGATTGAAATAGGTGCCTGTACTTATTTTGGGTGCCTGTAATTTTTACATTCAGCTGCAGGAGCTCCAAAATACTTGTAACTAATATTCTATAAGAGGAACAGGAGCTCAAGCAGTAGAATATTTGAGGTGCCGGTACCCAAGTGAGCTCCTGCCCAACTCAAGCACTGCCGATCAACCACACACTGTCTAGTGGATCTAACCAACAAGCTCTTCAAGTCCTAGGATAAGCATGGTACCATCTGCTCCCTGGTGACAACTGACTTTAGCAAAGCCTTCAACCATGTCTGCCACAACTTCACCATCACCAGGATGTTAGAACTCAGGCTTCGACCATTGCTTACTAGATGGAAAGGCAACGTCCTCTCTAATAGACAGGTGGTGAGGTATCTTGGTTTGCTGTCTGACAGTGTCAATATATCTTGTAGCCTACCTCAAGGAACTCTGCTTGGCCCACTGATTTTTTAAGCATATATGAACAGTGCAGCCAGGTGAACAGCAGTCAAGCAATGGAGATTTTTGGACCACCTACATTTATTAGAGACCAGACCACTAACATCACCTTCCACCATCTAAGAAGACTTGGCTGACCTGAATAATTGGTCAGCGGGGAGCCACATAGTTCTGTACCCCAAGAAATACAAAGTGCTCCATGTACACTTCACCAAGTCACCTCTTTATGTTGAAAGTCCCAGCCAACGTCATGTCTACTTTAGTGGACCCATGTACAGTATGTGAAATGTTAATTTGTTTATTGTCTTTTGTCTAAAAACAATAATAAAATCTCTACAAAAAAAAGGAATATGCTGGTGTGGCATGCGGGGCTAACCAAGGGACAATCTGATACCATTGAGAGGGTCCAGAGATGAGCAGTACGTATGGGCACAGACTACACCTACTTAGATGCATGCACCAATCTGGACCTATACCATCACTACACACAGACACAGAGAAAATCTTGCAAGATCCTTCGCAAGATCTCTTCTAAAATCCGATCCATACCGCCATATGCTCCCATCCTAGCCGTGGTTCGTCTGCATTAAAGTTGAAGATGAACATGATTTATTTTACTTTCATTTTTCATTACCTATCTGAAATGAAAGATAATCTATCTGTTGTTTATTGTGTTAGTATTGCCAAATTGTTATATTCAAAAGTAATAAGTTGTACTCACAATTCAGCATGTTGCTGCTACTTGTACAGTCGTGGTCAAAAGTTTTGAGAATGACACAAATATTAATTTTCACAAAGTCTGCTGCCTCAGTTTTTATGATGGCAATTTGCATATACTCCAGAATGTTATGAAGAGTGATCAGATGAATTGCAATTAATTGCAAAGTCCCTCTTTGCCATGAAAATGAACTTAATCCCCCAAAAACTTTTCCACTGCATTTCAGCCCTGCCACAAAAGGACCAGCTCACATCATGTCAGTGATTCTCTTGTTAACACAGGTGAGAGTGTTGACGAGGACAAGGCTGGAGATCACTCTGTCATGCTGATTGAGTTAGAATAACAGACTGGAAGCTTTAAAAGGAGGGTGGTGCTTGAAATCATTGTTCTTCCTCTGTTAACCATGGTTACCTGCAAGGAAACATGTGCCGTCATCATTGCTTTGCACAAAAAGGGCTTCACAGGCAAGAATATTGCTGCTAGTAAGATTGCACCTAAATCAACAATTTATCGGATCATCAAGAACTTCAAGGAGAGAGGTTCAATTGTTGTGAAGAAGGCTTCAGGGCACCCAAGAAAGTCCAACAAGCGCCAGGACCATCTCCTAAAGTTGATTCAGCTGCGGGATCGGGGCACCACCAGTGCAGAGCTTGCTCAGGAATGGCAACAGGCAGATGTGAGTGCATCTGCACGCACAGTGAGGCAAATACTTTTGGAGGATGGCCTGGTGTCAAGAAGGGCAGCGAGGAAGCCACTTCTCTCCAGGAAAAAAAACAGGGACAGACTGATATTCTGCAAAAGGTACAGGGATTGGACTGCTGAGGACGGGGGTAAAGTCATTTTCTCTGATGAATCCCCTTTCCGATTGTATGGGCCATCCGGAAAAAAGCTTGTCTGGAGAAGACAAGGTGAGCGCTACCATCAGTCCTGTGTCATGCCAACAGTAAAGCATCCTGAGACCATTCATGTGTGGGGTTGCTTCTCAGCCAAAGGAGTGGGCTCACTCACAATTTTGCCTAAGAACACAGCCATGAATAAAGAATGGTACCAACACATCCTCAGAGAGCAACTTCTCCCAACCATCCAAGAACAGTTTGGTGACGAACAATGCCTTTTCCAGCATGATGGAGCACCTTGCCATAAGACAAAAGTGATAACTAAGTGGCTCAGGGAACAAAACATCGACATTTTTGGTCCATGGCCAGGAAACTCCCCAGACCTTAATCCCATTGAGAACTTGTGGTCAATCCTCAAGAGGCGGGTGGACAAACAAAAACCCACAAATTCTGACAAACTCCAAGCATTGGTTATGCAAGAATGGGCTGCCATCAGTCAGGATGTGGCCCAGAAGTTAATTGACAGCATGCCAGGGCGGATTGCAGAGGTCTTGAAAAAGAAGGGTCAACACTGCAAATATTGACTCTTTGCATAAACTTAATGTAATTGTCAATAAAAGCCTTTGACACTAATGGAATGCTTGTAATTATACTTCAGTATACCATAGTAACATCTGACAAAAATATCCCAAAACACTGAAGCAGCAAACTTTGTGAAGACCAATACTTGTGTCATTCTCAAAACTCTCTCTCTTTCAAAATGTGGGTCAACTGCTCACTTGGTTGTATTTGTCGCTCTGTGGTTGGCTAAACACCTTGGTGGTTGCTTTCAGTCAGAATTGGACGCAATCCCAAACTCACTATTTTAATTAACTGCTTCGTTGGAATATTGGTAAGCAGAAAGGGCCAATATTGTTCCAGTACGTGTCACAAGCCGGGCTAGAACTCCAGTCTCAGATGTGTAGAGCTGGGGGTACTACCCCTTAGCCACAGAGGAGATGTTGTAGGACCCAAATGAAACACCCAAGGCAATACTCCAGGCAAGTAGATTTAATGTTCCAAAACAGGAGGCAAAACAAAACAACTCCACGAGGGGAGAAAAACAAACTAAAGATAACTTCGAACAACTTACTAGGACTGACACGGTGGGACAAGGCAGGAGACACATAGTCAGGATGCAATAACCAAGTGAGAAACAAGGGGAAAACACACAGCTAAAATACTAAAGGGAAAACAAGGCACAGGTGACCTGGATCAAACTAATGAGGACACATGAGGAAGAACAAAGGCAGAGGGGAACACAGCTGACCTCTAGAGGCCAGGAGACAAACAGGAGAAGCAGGAAGCTGACAGGACCCCCTCCTCTAGGAACGACTCCTGACGTTCCTTCCAGAACACCCTGGCCTCAGGGTGCGAAAATCTCGGACCAACCCTGGATCCAGGATGTCCCTGGCTGGAACCCAGGAGCGCTCCTCTGGCCCGTAGCCCTCCCAGTCCACCAGATACTGCAGAGAGTTCTGGACCCTCCGGGAGTCCAGTATCCGGCGGACTGTGTAGGCTGGCTGGCCGTCAATAATCCTGGGAGGTGGCGGGGGTCTGCGTGGGGGGGCAAAGGGAGAAGACAAGACAGGTTTAATAAGTGAAACATGGAAAGTGGGGTTAATACGAAGGGAGCGAGGGAGAACCAAACGATAAGACACAGGGTTAACCTTTCTAGCAATGCGGAAAGGGCCGATGTATCTCTGGGAAAGCTTCTTGGATTCGACCCGGAGGGGCAGGTTCTTAGTGGCCAACCAAACTCTCTGACCAGCTCGGAAACTAGGGGCCGTCCGGCGGTGGCGATTAGCCTGACTTTGGTATCTCTGGGAGGTCCGAAGGAGGGCACGCCTGGCCTTCTTCCAGGTCCGCCTACAGCGTTGGACAAAGCGCTGGGCCGAGGGAACACCAACCTGCGCCTCCTCCTCTGGAAATAATGGAGGGTTGTAACCGAACTGGCATTCGAATGGGGACAATCCGGTGGCTGAGGACTGGAGGGTGTTGTGGGCATATTCAGCCCAAATGATATAGGTGGCCCAAGACGTGGGATTACTGGCCGCCATACACCGCAGGGTGGTCTCCAGATCCTGATTAATCCGTTCTGTTTGGCCATTAGACTCTGGATGGAACCCCGACGATAGGCTGGCTGTGGCCCCAACAAGCCTGCAGAAGGCCCCCCAAAACCGGGACGAGAATTGGGGACCTCGGTCAGAGACCACGTCCAGGGGAATACCAAATATCCGGAAGACATGGTTCATGAGGAGCTCAGCAGTCTCCTTAGCCGAGGGCAGCTTGGGCAGGGGGATAAACCGGGCAGCCTTAGAGAACCGGTCTACCACCACTAGGATGACGGTGTTGCCCTGGGATAGAGGAAGTCCCGTAACAAAGTCCAGAGAAAGGTGTGACCATGGCCTTCGAGGAACAGGTAAGGGATGGAGCAGTCCCTGGGGTCGCTGGCGTGTCGACTTTCCCTGGTTGCACACAGGGCAGGCCTCAACATAGATCTGCACGTCCTTCTTGATGGACGGCCACCAAAACCGCCGTCGGAGGAACTCCAGTGTGCGAGCACTGCCTGGATGGCATGTCAAGGGCGACTCATGACCCCACTGCAAGACGCGGGCCCGAACAGAGAGAGGAACGTACAGGCGACCGGCAGGACCACCGCCTGGATCGGGCTCCTGGACAAGAGCTTCTCGTACCCCTCTTTCTAGTTCCCACTGAAGAGGTGCGACGATCCTAGACCTCGGAATAATCGATGCCAAGGGCTTCTCTTGTACCTCGGGAGAGTAGACTCGAGACAGAGCATCCGGCTTGACGTTCTTGGTGCCAGGTCGGTAAGTCAGGAGGAACTGGAATCGATTAAAGAAAAGAGACCATCGTGCTTGCCGAGGGTTCATCCGCTTAGCCTGTTGGAGATATTCCAGGTTCTTGTGGTCTGTGAGAACCTGGAAAGGGTGCTGAGCCCCCTCAAGCCAATGGCGCCACTCCTCCAAGGCCAGTTTCACCGCAAGCAACTCAAGATCCCCCACGTGGTAGTTGCGCTCGGCCTCAGACAGGCGGCGAGACATGAAGGCACAAGGGTGTAATCTCCCATCCGCACCACTCTGTGACAGGACGGCTCCTACCCCCACTTCTGAGGCGTCCACCTCCACCACGAAAGGTCTTTCTGGGTCAGGGGTCACCAGAATCGGAGCAGAAGTGAAGCGGCGCTTGAGATCCTCGAAGGCCCCTGCTGCTTCCGGACCCCAGTGAATCTTGGTCCCTCCTCCCTTGGTAAGCGTCGTCAAGGGGGCTACCACCGAGCTGAAATTCTTGATGAACTTCCGATAGAAGTTAGAAAAGCCAATGAACCGTTGAACCTCCTTGACCGTGGCAGGTGTGGGCCAATCGTGGACCGCCTTGACCTTCTTGGGATCCATCTCTAGGTGCCCGGGAGTGACAATAAACCCGAGAAACTGAGTCTGAGAAACATGAAATTCACACTTCTCAGGCTTAACGTAGAGGTGATTGTAAAGGAGCCTCTGGAGAACCCGGCTAACATGCCCCTCATGCTCCTTCAGTGACCTCGAGAAGATGAGGATATCGTCCAGGTACACGAAGACGAACAGATTAAGCATATCCCGGAGAACATCATTAATCAGGGCTTGGAATACTGCGGGGGCATTGGTGAGCCCGAACGGCATCACCCGATATTCATAGTGCCCCGTGGGCGTGTTGAACGCCGTCTTCCATTCGTCTCCTGGCCGGATCCGCACGAGATGGTAAGCATTGCGGAGATCCAGCTTAGTAAAAATGGAAGCCCCTTGAAGCAGCTCAAAAGCAGTGGCCATGAGAGGAAGGGGGTATCGATTCCGAACCGTGATCTTGTTGAGTCCCCGGTAATCAATACAAGGCCTAAGACCCCCGTCTTTCTTTTCAACAAAAAAGAAGCCCGCCCCAGCCGGGGAAGTAGAGGCATAGATGAGGCCGGCTGCCAAGGACTCCTTAATGTAGGTGTCCATAGCTGCGTGCTCGGGGGAGGACAAGGAAAAGATCCGACCTCTAGGAGGGCAGCACCCAGGGAGTAGATCAATGGCACAGTCATACGTGCGATGAGGCGGTAAGGCAGTAGCCCGGGCCTTGCTGAACACTGCCTTGAACCGATGGTAAACACTGGGGACTCGGGAGACGTCAACAGACTCTTGAAACTGGGTACTAGGGGCTGAGGGACTCTGAAGCATGCAGGTGAGTTGGCAAGTGGGACCCCAGCTTAGAATAGTGCCAGTAGGCCAGTCGATCTGGGGATTATGTCTGCATAGCCAAGGGTGACCCAGGATAATAGGATACTCGGGAGAGTCAATGAGATAGAAGGTCTCCTCCTGCTGGTGTTGAGAGATGGTAAGTCGCAGGGACTGAGTCGCCTCAGTAACCTTTCCTAGTTCCAGAGGTCTGCCATCTAAGGCTGTAACTGCCTGGGGTTGAGGAAGTAGTTGGGTAGGGATCTTAAGTTCCTTCGCCAAGGTTACATCCATAAAATCACCTGCGGCACCGGAATCGATCATAGCCTGGACCCGATGCTGGTGGCCCTCCCAGGACAGAGTTGCTGGAATAGCTAGGACCGCGTTAGTAGGAGGAGCTCTAATTTTCCCCATCACAACCCTCCTGTAGCTGGGCGGGGACAGGCGTTTCCCGAAAGCTCGGGGCAAGTGGAGCGGAAGTGGCCGGCAACCCCGCAGTAGAGGCACCGACGCTCCCTCATGCGACGTTCCCTTTCGTTGGGAGCAAGCCTGGAACGGCCTAACTGCATGCTCTCCGGGGAATCCTGGGGCAGTTCAGGAGCCGGGGCAGCTCTGAATGACGGAGTCCAAACAGGAGAAACAGAGCTGCTCAGAGGAACTTGGGACTGAGACACCTGACGGCGAGCCGTTCTCCGCTCTCTTAGACGATTGTCCAGGCGGATGGCCAAGGCTATGAGGGACTCGAGATCTCCAGCTGGTTCTCGGGTGGCTAACTCATCTTGAAGGGGCTCAGATAACCCTCCCTGAAAGCAGACCCTCAGCGCTTCATCATTCCATCCGCTCCTTGCTGCTATGGTCCGGAAATCAATGGCAAAATCTGCCGTGCTTCGGGAGCCCTGACGGAGAGACAGTAGGCGCTTGGAAGCCTCCCGCCCACTGACAGGATGATCGAACACCCGCTTGAACTCTTCTACAAATGCAGCGTGGGAGTCACAACAGGCCTCCTGGGACTGCCACACCGCAGAAGCCCAGGCGAGCGCCTTTTCTGAAAGAAGGGTAATGATGTAGGCAATCTTGGAACGGTCTGTGGGAAAACTTGAGGGTTGGAGCTCGAAGGTGAGGGAGCATTGGGTGAGGAAACCCTGGCAAGAGCTTGGATCCCCAGAAAAGGGCTTGGGAGGTGGTAGTCGGGGCTCCGCCAACCGAGAAGGCCTGTCGTCACTGGGGGGTGACCTGGGGGAAGGGAGAGGACCAGGGAGGCGTTCAAAGAGCTGGCGAAGGGCACTCATCATTTCGGCCAAGAGTTGAGAATGACTAGCCATCAGCTCCTCTTGTCGGCTGAGAACGGCTTCATGGCGCTGGAAAGAAGCCTCATGTCGAGTGATCACCGCCAACAGGTCCTGGGAACTGAGTGTTTCTGGGTCCATGATTGACTTGGTTATTCTGTCACAAGCCGGGCTAGAACTCCGGTCTCAGATGTGTAGAGCTGGGGGTACTACCCCTTAGCCACAGAGGAGATGTTGTAGGACCCAAATGAAACACCCAAGGCAATACTCCAGGCAAGTAGATTTAATGTTCCAAAACAGGAGGCAAAACAAAACAACTCCACGAGGGGAGAAAAACAAACTAAAGATAACTTCGAACAACTTACTAGGACTGACACGGTGGGACAAGGCAGGAGACACATAGTCAGGACGCAATAACCAAGTGAGAAACAAGGGGAAAACACACAGCTAAAATACTAAATGGAAAACAAGGCACAGGTGACCTGGATCAAACTAATGAGGACACATGAGGAAGAACAAAGGCAGAGGGGAACACAGCTGACCTCTAGAGGCCAGGAGACAAACAGGAGAAGCAGGAAGCTGACAGTACGTAAGTCTCCAAATTATTAATTATTACCAATAAATATTCCAACTCTAAATCTTACCTGCTTGAATAGTGTTTTACTTGTTTTCAAAAACTCCAAACTACTGTAAGATTACTTTTGGAGCATTTATATTTTGTTATACTGAACTAACATGTTTTATATGGCATTTATACACATTGTTAATATCTGGTGAATCTGTGTTTTAGGAAATAACTGTTAACCTAATCCTTTACCTGTTAACTAATTATCTGTTTTCCTATTGGCCAATGCTTTAATTGTTTGGGGATAAACGTAAGCTTTATTGAAACTGGCAGTGACAGACTGTCTTGAGTTGTGGTTGATGGTGTTCAATGTGTTTTGACCATTAAAGTTCTAAATAATCTTTCTCCATCCAGTCCTTGCTCCTACAGAAAGTAATCCATCCACCTGTGCAAGCTTTGTCTACTGATTCCGGAACTGAGTTAACAGTCGCCCTAGCCTTAGTGCTACCCACATGTTTAGCTGATGCAACTTTTATGTACTGGGACAGTCTCACTCCTGCCTTTAAGAAAAACAATGCTGCTGTAAAGAACAAACTCAACAACGTCTTCGGCCACAAGCATTCTCTGCCCTTCTTCCAGACCTAGGTCAATGCTCATCCAAGGAAACCTGGTGAGTGTCTGGATGTTTATGCTACAGCTGTCACTAGGCTGGTCCTTGAGGCGTTTCCTGATTATGACTGACATGCTCAAGATGGGGAGATGTTCTGCCCCTTCATGGCTGGACTTGAGCCTGCCCCTTCAGGTTAAGATTCACAAGAAGGGAACAATGGCCAAGGAAGAGGCCCTCATTGTTGCTAGCTGTTGTGAGAAGGGCTAGTACTTCTCTGCATTTACAGTCTCCTTCCCACCTGTGACCCAGACCCCAGGTCAGGCTGAGATGGATTGTTCACCCACGAACAGGCTCCTTCATGCCATGGAGAAGCTCACACTCACAGTGAACAGCCTGCAGAGTGATGTCCGCCAGCTCCAGGAAGACAACCACCATCTCACACAAAACTTGGACATCTGGGATGACAAGTTATCCACCTCTCTTCACCCTGCTCCAGAGACCTGCAGCTCCACTCCTTCAGAGCATCTGCCCCAACGTCAACCATCTTCCTACAACTCACCTAAGTCCACCCCAGAGGGAGAGTGCTGTGAGCCCACAACATGTTAATGTGTCATGTGTCACTACCAATGATTTTTGTTAACCTTTTATTGTACCAGTTATCATGGCACGCTCTGACCATGCGTGCCAGACTACATAAACATAAATGGTACTGTAGGTCTGTCACAATACATTGTGAGATAATGAGCAGCATTAGTTCTGGTGCTTTGGACAAATAACGATTTCGCAGGTGTTAGCGTCTTTCGAATTTTGGAAGGGGAAGGGACATTCGGCCCATAACTTTCAAAGAGAAGGTGGAGCTCTTCGTTCCATTTCCGATCCTCGTTCTACCTATTCTCCTATACCCCCTGTAGGTCTAAGCCCTTAGATCATAATATCTCCTAAATTAACATATGGAATTGTTTTAAGTTGGTCATAAAATTTATATAATTTAGCCATTTGATTTTGAATTTTAGGACCTCTATAGATATATATATATATATATATACAAAATATATAACAAAAAAAATAAAGGGAACACTTAAACAACACAATGTAACTCCAAGTCAATCACACTTCTGTGAAATCAAACTGTCCACTTAGGAAACAACACTGATTGACAATACATTTCACATTGCTGTTGCTGTTGTGCAAATGGAATAGACAACAGGTGGAAATTATAGGCAATTAGCAAGACACCCCCAATAAAGAAGTGGTTCTGCAGGTGGTGACCACAGACCACTTCTCAGTTCCTATGCTTCCTGGCTGATGTTTTGGTCACTTTTGAATGCTGGCGGTGCTTTCACTCTAGTGGTAGCATGAGACGGAGTCTACAACCCACACAAGTGGCTCAGGTAGTGCAGCTCATCCAGGATGGCACATCAATGCGAGCTGTGGCAAGAAGGTTTGCTGTGTCTGTCAGCATAGTGTCCAGAGCATGGAGACGCTACCAGGAGACAGGCCAGTACATCAGGAGACGTGGAGGAGGCCGTAGGAGGGCAACAACCCAGCAGCAGGACCGCTACCTCCGCCTTTGTGCAAGGAGGAGCAGGAGAAGCACTGCCAGAGCCCTGCAAAATGACCTCCAGCAGGCCACAAATGTACATGTGTCTGCTCAAACGGTCAGAAACAGACTCCATGAGGGTGGTATGAGGGCCCGACGTCCCCAGGTGGGGGTTGTGCTTTCAGCCCAACACTGTGCAGGACGTTTGGCATTTGCCAGAGAACACCAAGATTGGCAAATTCGCCACTGGCACCCTGTGCTCTTCACAGATGAAAGCAGGTTCACACTGAGCACATGTGACAGATGTGACAGAGTCTGGAGACGCCGTGGAGAACGTTCTGCTGCGTGCAACATCCTCCAGCATGACCGGTTTGGCGGTGGGTCAGTCATGGTGTGGGGTGGCATTTCTTTGGGGGGCCGCACAGCCCTCCATGTGCTCGCCAGAGGTAGCCTGACTGCCATTAGGTACCGAGATGAGATCCTCAGACCCCTTGTGAGATCATATGCTGGTGCGGTTATCCCTGGGTTCCTCCTAATGCAAGACAATGCTAGACCTCATGTGGCTGGAGTGTGTCAGCAGTTCCTGCAAGAGGAAGGCATTGATGCTATGGACTGGCCCGCCCGTTCCCCAGACCTGAATCCAATTGAGCACATCTGGGACATCATGTCTCGCTCCATCCACCAACGCCACGTTGCACCACAGACTGTCCCTCAGGAGACCATCCGCCACCTCATCAGGAGCATGCCCAGGCGTTGTAGGGAGGTCATACAGGCACGTGGAGGCCACACACACTACTGAGCCTCATTTTGACTTGTTTTAAGGACATTACATCAAAGTTGGATCAGCCTGTAGTGTGGTATTCCACTTTAATTTTGAGGGTGACTCCAAATCCAGACCTCCATGGGTTGATAAATTTGATTTCAATTGATAATTTTTGTGTGATTTTGTTGTCAGCACATTCAACTATGTAAAGAAAAAAGTATTTAATAAGATTATTTTATTCATTCAGATCTAGGATGTGTTGTTTTAGTGTTCCCTTTATTTTTTAGAGCAGGGTATAAAAATATTTGATGACACTTTGAATTTGGCCTTTACTGCTTTAGACCATAGAAATGCATTGAATAATATATTTGTACATGGCAAAACAGACAGCCAAAAAATAAGACAACTCCCCTGAAGCTTGTGTGTGTCGTAGAGCAGAACAACCGACGCCTTCAAGTTTGTGAGAGTCTCCCCTTTCTCTTTTTTTTTTAACCAAATTTGACACTCTCTCATTGATCTCCATACTTAAACTCCTTGCTTGGTGAGAGAAAAAAAACAAAAAATGCCACCTGCTGGAGAAGACAGATTATGGGCCCAGTTATCGCTCTTGCTTCGCCTATTCCTCTTTGATGGTGGTGACTTATCAATTTGTAGCTCAAACGGTTCGGGTTTTACACGCGATTTCGTGACGATTTTCTTGATCCTCTCATGTGTAGAAAAAGACAGCTTTCCCAAGCCCCATGTTATGGAATAGGCACAAACTTTATATCGGTGGAAGGAGGGGATTGAGCTGCAGCCACTACAATAAACGTTACGTTTCTAGCATAAACACACAGGGAGCTATTGAATATTGAAAATTGTGTCACCATGTGAAGCACGGGTGCTCAATCGACTCTAGGGGGACTTTTAACAGGGAGAGACTATACGGACAAAACTGACCCTTACCTTAACCAAATCTTTAACCCTAACAATAAGAAGAAGAAAAATCAATTCTGAAATGAAATATCGGTTTGGGCGTCAGGCGTGTCCTTCTTAACACGTATGGACCAAGAACTTAATAGAGCATCTGACCAATTACACAAGACCTTAGTTCTGGGTTAACCAAGATTATGTTAACTCTATGAGGATGTCAGTGAACGTACACCCCACTCCCGTTGTATGAAATGGGTACAGCATTCAGAGAAAAAAATTTTTTTTTTGCTGACAAACTGGGCCATTGTGTCCAAAGGAATATGGCATGGTAGGAAAGGAACCTGCACTATGATATGTGTAATGGCTTTACTGTATTAACCCATCGTATTACTCCCAAATGTGAGATGACACATAGAGGCAACTGGGTGTGCGTTTGAAAGCTTTGTTGGGGTGTCTGAGTGGCAGAGACAGCCGTTAGCCTAAGGTGCTCCTCTTCTCATAGGCACATTCACCTAGTTACATGCACACACACACACACACACACTCTACATTCTCTACACTCAGGGGAGAGGCTCACACACCTGCCCTCTGGTGCTACACACAGCTTTCAAAGCACCCACAGCATTTTGTTTTCACACAAAGGCATATAAGAATAAATTACTCTCGTCATTATTTTTCATTGAGATACAGGAAGATTTGTCATATGTGAAAAGTAAACAACCATGTGTCGTCATTGCTTGATGATGTCAATTTCTTCAGTTTCAGACATTTTCACTGTAAAATAAATAGTAGTATATCCAAATTCTTCCTTCGGTTGGCTATGGTTGTTGTGTTGCAATCCATGTTTAGGGGTGCCTTTTTCTCCCAGGTGTCTCACACCGGAGAAACATGAGCCTCTGTCCAGGTTGCAGTGATATTGATTTGCTTGAGTGTGTAACACAATGTCCCTTTTCCCTTATTCCCTGTTCTCCCCTGTGTGTGTGTGTGTGTGTGTGTGTGTGTGTGTTTATGCATGTATATGTGTGTGCATGTGTGTAGTGTGTGTCTATTTGTCCCTGTGTGTTAATCCTTTCCCATCTGTGTTGTACTCCAGCACTGCAGCCTGTGTGTGCGCCAGGGGTCGGCGGGGTCAGCCCTGACACCCACTTTAACTGTTATTTACTCTGATTCCACGACAAGACAGATACCAGCTCCAGCGACTCCACTGATGTATGTTAAACGCTCCCCAAATGACCCGTCTGATGGATCTATTGATGGCCCATTCCAACCTGTCACCTATTCTCCATCAGCCTCTCAGTTATCCCCCCATCCCTCCTCCTCCTCCATCCCTCTCTCCCTCTCGGTGTGAATGAGAAATGAGAATGGAGACAGATACAGGGATCTCTCGTACCTGCTATGTGATGCCATGCCTACTACACAACAATGGACGCCATCACCTCTTCTCACGAGGAACAGCCTGGACACCTGTATTCGACAAAATTAGGACACACACACGCATATAAACACACACACCCTGGAGACCATGTAAACTGTGACCAAGCTGACTAACAGCCTGTCCTATAATGTCATATTGTAGCTCAGTTGGTAGAGCATGGCGTTTGCAACGCCAGGGTTGTGGGTTCGATTCCCACGGGGGGCCAGTATGAAAAAAATTAATGTATGCACTCACTAACTGTAAGTTGCTCTGGATAAGAGTGTCTGCTAAATGACTAAAATGTCAAACATGTAAATATATTATATTATTTATCCATTCTCTACGCTACGTAGGTTTTTGCTGTTACTGGAGAGGAGACCATGTCACCTGGGAAATGTTGTATCAGTGGTGTCGATGACAGGACGCGGAATGTGTCAGTGACAGTGTTGTCACCTGTGAGCACTGTATAGTATTGTGTGTGTGTGAGTAGAAGAGGACGAGGGACCTATTTGATGCCTGGGTTGTACGTACTGTACATAACTTACAAAGACCTTATGGAGGAACAGAGAGGAGGAACACACACATCAACAGGAGGTCAACCTGGGAACAAACTACTGGCTAGTAGATATTGTTCCGTAGTGACAAGTAAAAAGAGAAACCATTAAGCACATTTTTATGATAGACTCTATTGGCCCTGATTGGTTTACCATGAGCCTTATGGTCTAGCGAGCTGTCATCCAGTAGTTTGTAGCTCTGGGCCTCCTGTATCTGATCTATTTATATACACATAAACCAAGACAGATGGTTAATTTAACAACAATAAGACATTGACCACGTTTACATGCACACCAATATCCCATTATAAGTATTCTGTTTTTGAGTTGACACATTATAAACATCACATCCCGTTTACAATAACCCGAATAAGCTCGTATCCCGGTTTTGAGAAACCAGAATAAGATGCCTGGGATATGCTGGTCAGACAGGATACTGTGGCATGTAAACATCTTATCCCGTTTACTGTTGCTATTCGTGGTTTGCGTAAGCTGTTTCGCATAGTATCAACTTTGAAGTTCAAATGGGAACAGTAATAAGAATAGCAACTGACTGTAGGCCTCACATGTAGCCTACTATAATATTAACTCCTGCAGAATTAAGTGTTTCTTGCAGTACATTTATGGACCAAATGTCGGGAACATGAGTGGAGAAATATGATTTCTTCCTTTCCTCTTGAGAAAAAGTGAATGCGCGCTTAGCTTGTTATGTAGCATTTGTTTTTAGCGACATAAAAGCTGACATTAGTTCACTTTCAAACAAATCATGCAGCCAAGACAAACTGAAATACTATCAGAAACATGTTGGATCTTTTTCACAGCTTTTTATTTCCTTAAAACCGGTCAACAAACTGATGTAATTTGGAAATTTGCACAGAAAATCTCTCCGGTCCCTAAACGTCTTCGCTCCACGAGAGAAGCAGAATTGAAAGAGAAAACTTTACCGATGTCAATTAGATTGTTGATGATGCATTAATTCCCGCAGTCCCTGGCCAAATTAAGAATATTATCTTTATTCATGGCTATAGGGATACTTGTGAGCGGGATATCAAAGGTGCATGTAAACATCTTATCATGAATAAGACCTTAACCGGGATATGAGCTATTATCCGGAATACTGTGTGCATGTAAACGTGGTCTTTGGTTGAACATGACCCCTATGTTGTATGGAGCCGTAGTAGCCTTGTACTGAGTATAATAGTGGGTCTGCTCTATCTGATAAATACCTCAGTGAATCTAGCTTCGCTAACTGACTCTCACAGGCATTACTGGGATTAAGTTAGCTAGCGTCCAAAGTTCATTACGCAGATAAATGCATCTCTTAACCTCGCTAAAGAGCCTGAGTGGAAACCCTACTCCCACACAGAGCAATCTTAAACACCAAAGAGCTTCAGAGAGTTGACCATAATCAAGGCTCTATTGTGGTGATGCCTTTTAGATTATGTAAAATGAGAGACAATTATATTTGTTTGTAAAATGTGTACAGTGAACTCTGATTGTGAGAATCATGGGTATGAGAATTAACCACGTATAGTGGTCAAAAGTGGTCAGATAAGTACTGTATTGAGTCCTAACCTAACTCCCACATAATGGTAGGTATCTTAAACACTACAGTGAGGGAAAAAATTATTTGATCCCCTGCTGATTTTGTACGTTTGCCCACTGACAAAGACATGATCAGTCTATAATTTTAATGGTATGTTTATTTGAACAGTGAGAGACAGAATAACAATAAAATAATCCAGAAAAACGCATGTCAAAAATGTTAGAAATTGATTTTCCATTTTAATGAGGGAAATAAGTATTTGACCCCCTCTCAATCAGAAAGATTTCTGGCTCCCAGGTGTCTTTTATACAGGTAACGAGCTGAGATTAGGAGCACACTCTTAAAGGGAGTGCTCCTAATCTCACCTTGTTACCTGTATAAAAGACACCTGTCCACAGAAGCAATCAATCAATCAGATTCCAAACTCTCCACCATGGCCAAGACCAAAGAGCTCTCCAAGGATGTCAGGGACAAGATTGTAGACCTACACAAGGCTGGAATGGGCTACAAGACCATCACCAAGCAGCTTGGTGAGAAGGTGACAACAGTTGGTGCGATTATTCGCAAATGGAAGAAACACAAAATAACTGTCAATCTCCCTCGGCCTGGGGCTCCATGCAAGATCTCACCTCGTGGAGTTGCAATGATCATGAGAACGGTGAGGAATCAGCCCAGAACTACACGGGAGGATCTTGTCAATGATCTCAAGGCAGCTGGGACCATAGTCACCAAGAAAACAATTGGTAACACACTACGCCGTGAAGGACTGAAATCCTGCAGCGTCCGCAAGGTCCCCCTGCTCAAGAAAGCACATATACAGGGCCGTCTGAAGTTTGCCAATGAACATCTGAATGATTCAGAGTTGAATTGGGTGAAAGTGTTGTTGTCAGAAGAGACCGAAATCGAGTTATTTGGCATCAACTCAACTCACCGTGTTTGGAGGAGAAGGAATGCTGCCTATGACCCCAAGAACACCATCCCCACCGTCAAACATGGAGGTGGAAACATTATGCTTTGGGGGTGTTTTTCTGCTAAGGGGACAGGACAACTTCAACGCATCAAAGGGACGATGGACAGGGCCATGTACCGTCAAATCTTGGGTGAGAAACTCCTTCCCTCAGCCAGGGCATTGAAAATGGGTTGTGGATGGGTATTCCAGCATGACAATGACCCAAAACACACGGCAAAGGCAACAAAGGAGTGGCTCAAGAAGAAGCACATTAAGGTCCTGGAGTGGCCTAGCCAGTCTCCAGACCTTAATCCCATAGAAAATCTGTGGAGGGAGCTGAAGGTTCGAGTTGCCAAACGTCAGCCACGAAACCTTAATGACTTGGAGAAGATCTGCAAAGAGGAGTGGGACAAAATCCATCCTGAGATGTGTGCAAACCTGGTGGCCAACTACAAGAAACATCTGACCTCTGTGATTGCCAACAAGGGTTTTGCCACCAAGTACTAAGTCATGTTTTGCTGAGGGGTCAAATACTTATTTACCTCATTAAAATGCAAATCAATTTATAACATTTTTGACATGTGTTTTTCTGGATTTGTTTGTTGTTATTCTGTCTCTCACTGTTCAAATAAACCTACCATTAAAATTATAGACTGATCATGTCTTTGTCAGTGGGCAAACGTACAAAATCAGCAGGGGATCAAATACTTTTTTCCCTCACTGTATGTCCTCTACAGACAAGACTGATGTTGAGTTACTTGTTTTGACACTATGGGAAGTGTGAGGAATCTATAAGTATGTTTAATGAGCCACCTGTGTGCAATGCATTACAATATGAATATGAACACATTTATTTATTTTGAAAGGCTGTTATAAGAGGCCATTAACTGTTATAACTGCTTACAACAAATATGTATGTGGTAAATGGCACTATGAATGCAGTAATTTAAAGTAAGTGTCAACAAAGACTTTCCTCTACAGCTGTTGAGTCTGAGTATCTGTTTTTGTCAAATGGTGTCTCAGCATTGTGATTAGATTAGATACACACACAGTTGATTAAACCAATTGAGTGCTCTATCTCTGAGTTATAGCACTGGTGGTTATACAGAGATGTCTATATCTTCTACAGGCCATATCTCTCTCTCTCTGTGTGTGTGTGTGTATATATGTGTGTGTGTGTGTGTGTGTGCATGCGTGTGGACTTGTTTGAGTGTGTGTGTGCATGCATGGCTGTGTGAATGTGTGTGTGTATCCATAGCGATGAGTGACACAACAGCAGGTGCTCAGAGAACCGTGGAGAGTGCTTTCATTTTGCCACTTAGACGACAAATTACCCAGACAATGGACCGTACAAGCCAGACCCCTAATTCAATTCCAACTGTTGACTCGGGGCATTCGCCATCCGCCTGCATGTGTTCGCCTGCCAAGGGAGAAGGACATTCCCTCCCAAAAACATAATCTGGGTGCAGTCAAACAAAATGAAAGGTCATATTCTTTATCCGGCCCAAGATAGCAGCAGATGAACTGCCCTAATATGAGCGCAAATAAGATTTAGAGATTCCATGCTTCAGCCGTCCCTCAACTCAGTAATTTTGATCAATAGTGTTTGCCGGGTGTAGCAGATAGAGAGAGAGGAAGAGAGATGGAGAAAAAGAGAGAGAAAGAGAGGGGGGGGGGGGGGGGGGAAAGAGAGAGAGAGAGAAGAAGATATAGCGAGGGAGGACAGAACACACACGCATCACAATAGGCTCAGCACAGCAAACAGAGCTGTATTCAAATTTCAATGATGTCAAATTAATTTCCATGTTATCTGGAAATTCAATTAGATGGGAACCCCTCTCTCCCTCCCTCCCTCCCTCCCTTCTCTCCTCCTTTGTGAGTAAGAGTGTCGGACATCCCTGTGTGACAGATTACATTGCTCAAAGTGCATATCAGGGCGAAGTGTTGAGGCTCGCTAATCCGCCCCCTAAATTCTCAATTAGTGTAAAATGAGGCCATAAATCACGGGGACAGGCCGATCGATGGAAACGTTGTTTTACGAGTGATAGGCAGCCTCCCCAAAGGTTACTGTTTAAGTTGGTTTAAGGTTACAGCTCTTTCTGGGCTGGAGGCGGGCTGGCATGGATGGTGTGTTTGTGTGTGTGTGTGTGTGTGTGTGTGTGTGTGTGTGTGTGTGTGTGTGTGTGTGTGTGTGTGTGTGTGTGTGTGTGTGTGTGTGTGTGTGTGAGAGCGAGAGAGTGGGGGGGGGGTCCATGAGGGAGTGTGTGTGTGTGTTGGCTTGGGTTGCGGTGGGGTGGGTTGCGGTGTGGTGGGCTTGGGGGGTCGAACTCAATCTATATGATGCAGGGCCTGGGCCCTTTGGGGATACAGCAGAGGGACAGCACCAATTTTTAGCCCATCAGCCGTCCAATTTTTCTCCTTTTCATACCTGCTGTAGTAAATGAGAAACAAATTAAATTTTGCCCCACTATCTCCACCGAAACCATTTAAATCCTTTATGGAAACCAAATTGTCCCCAGACAAATCGCCCCTGGATCTGTGGAAATACACTATGGCGGTGCAACTGAAATACATTTGTGTCACTCTGGATATGGCATTGTCTGTAATGCCATTCATTGGAGAGTCCTGGTGAAAGAGAGAGGGTGGAAATAAAATAAGGGGCTCTTTTGGAAGAACAAAAGGTGGAGAAAGAGATGCCGGGTCGTCGTCTCTCTCCCTCTCTCTTTCTCCCTCTCTGTGTCTCTCCCTTGCGCCCACTTCCCCAGTGCTGCATTTTATTAATTTTCGGCCAGAATTTTTGCATTCATGAGGCTGAGATTGAAATGTAAATGAGGTTTGGGTGAAGCGAGGAGAGAGGGGAGCCGCCTCAGCAGTGGCCCCGGCCAAACGGGCATGAGTCGACGTGTGTTAGGGAGACAGAGGGGACTGCAGCGGCGCTTATCATTCCCCCAGATTACAAGCTCCCTGACATCAATCATGCCATCAGGGAAACAATGCATAATACAGGTCCAACAAGGGCGATGAAAAATCACTGACAGAGCGGGAGTGGATGGAGCGCGAGGGGGAGAGAGGGGAAGGAGGAGGAGGAGGAGGAGGAGGAGGGAGAGAGGGACTGGTATTGCTCTATACCTTTACTGGGCCGGGTGATTAGTCAGTGATAATGTGACAATGCAGGCAAGTATACAGGCCTCAAATCAAAAAAGATCAATTTGTGTGTGTGTTATTATTGTATTGAGATTCCATTGTTTAATTTACAGGATGACATGGAACGTAGGCTTACAAAACATGACCTATCCAATCTTAAAGTATTGATGATCAGTAATGCAAGTCGCTTTTTGTCCTCATTGTTGACTTAAACTGGATATCCTGTTATCACATCATTGCTTTTCTAAAGACCATGCCTGTGTCTGTACCACGGAGGGGTCAGCTTTTATCATGGTGTTTCCCCTCAGGTTCACGTCTAACTACATCTGGGCCATTACTGACGACATCATCATGTATTGGGCCTTTTTGGGGACTGGTGGAATTCTCTCTCTCTCTCTTCCCCCCTCAGTGGCTCTGTGTCTGCTTTGTGTCCTCAGCAGCTAAAGCTAATGTGCTGAAAGCCTGGTTCTTGTCTCCCTGAGCTTATTGAAATCATGTGAATGCCATTCATGCTTAATACTTCTGGGTCTGCCACGAAGGGAAGCGAGCCGGCAGCTCCTGAGGAGAGATGAGAAGACCTCAGGGGAATACGCTACCATCAAGGTCGAGAGAGAGAGAGAGAGAGAGAGAGAGAGAGAGAAAGAAAGAGAGAGAGAGAGCGAAACAGAGAGAGAACACTTGACAACTGACAGGCAAACCAAAACATTTCTCATAATTTGATTAGGTTACAATGACAATCTTTATTTATAGTCGAGGCCTCAGATGCCAGGAGACGGGGTGGGGGGGGGGGGGGGGGGGGGGGGGGTGCTGCTTTTCTAGCATTGGATTTCAAATTAACTTCTGTTTGTTTCCCTGACTGGAATCGAAATAACAACAAGCGGCGCCTCATGTGAGGTAAAGGCTAATTACAGAAAACAGTGTTGTCCATCCGGTGTGTTGGCCCCAACCGCTCGGCACACTCCTTTGCCTCATTATGTGTGTGATCATTCATTTCATTTAGCGAGGGGTCGGCCTCCCCCTCAAAGCGACACCGAGACAGAGATATTGGCGTACACGAACACCTTCCATATGCATGAGGATGACAGCTAGACAGGGCTGTTGTGGAAGCTTTGAAATAATAATGCGGCAAATGATAACACCTCAGGATGCTATACAACATCTCATTAAGGCTCAGAGTAGGTTGTACAAAAAGCCTAAATAGGAAAGCATGAAAAGGAAGCATGGCGGCGCTTTAACAATAACAGTATTTATTTTAATTTGTTTACATCAAATTGTTGCTTCCCCACCAATACTGGAGCAGCAGTGGTGGGGTTTGAACTTGGGGTTAATGAAAAAGTCCCCAGCGTCGAGTTACCTGCTCTTCTAGCCGCCTGCCGTCGAAACAAACATTTCATTTTTGCAACACATGTTTCTCCACCGAGATAGGCCATTTTACTGTCTGTTTTACTGACCCCCCCCCCCCGCCGCCATTTATTTCAATTGGAATTCGATAAACATAATCATTCCGTCCAATCTGGGCTGGTTTAGATCAAATGGGCTGATCGGTGGGCCGCCCACTAACAGACGACTTCAACCCCTGTCTCGTCTCCGTCTCTCCTCTCTAACTGCTCGACAACCCCGGCACACTTTTAAGGCTGCGAGATGGCTGTCACTGTATTTTGTCAGCAAAGGATAATATTTCTTTAGGAGTTCTGAACCTGGCACTCAGCGGGGTAGAAATGAAAATACGGCAGTACATAAACGGAGGGCGTCAGACGTAAATCACCTAACATGGAGAGGAGGCAGCAGGTAGAGAACACGTCTGGCTGTCACAGTGCTCCCCTGGAAAGCAGATTGGACACCAGCCATCATGCTTTAATCAGCCCGAGAATAACAGATGTGTCCCTTCTCCCCTCTGTCACACACACACACACAACACACACACACACACACACACACACAGGGCCGGCTCTAGCCTTTTGAGGGCCCTAAGCGACAAAACATTTTAGTAGCCCCCCTCTTGACGGTGGAGAGACAAATTTAAGTTTTCCTGCATTTCTAAAACATTTGTCATGGGGTCTAGAGAAAATGTTGAGTTTTAAAGCAAGTTTTCTGCAATTCTACACATTTTGCCATAGGGCAGAGAGAAAACGTTGCAATTTTATAACAAATTTCATGCAATTCTACACATTTTGCTATGGAGTAGAGAGAATGTTTTATTTATTTTTTTTAAGCTAATTTCCTGCAATTCAACACATTTTGTAATTACTTATATGATGTTAATATAATATCTGACTGAGAATGACTAACAAAATCAATGGGGGCCCCCTGGAGGTCAGGGCCTCTGGCTAGACTAACTACCAATCTAAAAATTGTTAGCTGACATGGCTAATTGAGTGACTGTTAGTGACTGACATAAGAGAAAAACTGCTGACGCACAACCACATATTTAAATTGCACCGGTGTATTCTACTAATCTTACTCTCAATACTAAGTTGAGAGTAAAAATAGCGGCCGGGGGGCCCTAAGCGACTGTTTATGTTGCTTATGCCTTGAACCGGCCCTGCACACAGATAGACAAAAGAACTTCAACTTACCTTGCTTTCAGACACTATTCCAACTTGTGCTATTTAAATTTGGCTTGTGTTTGTTTGTTTGGGTGTCAGGGGTTATTTCTTTGGTGGGAACCTAAAAGCAATCTTTGAAGCTTTATTAATATGACGAGTTCACACACTCTTCAAAGGTCGACTTTCTTTACTGTGACATGATGCCAGTTTTTTTCACACGCTGTGTGTCAAACGCTAATGTTATTGTTGGCAAGACACTTTTACAGCGGCAGATTTTTATTCCAACAGTTTTTTTTCTCTTTCCTGCATAAAAAAAATTCAACAGCAGTGGATGTCTTGCATGGCTGTGGTTTAGCAGCTAAGTGCGGTTTGAAAGGGAACACCAAACAGATGGCAATGTATTCATATTGTTATGAGAGCAGAATGATGGGGGATTGAAACAATAGAGAACATTAGTATCATGTACTCTATGATGAATTATCCCTACGAACTCACTCATTTACATGATTTAGATGAAATCCACAAAAGTCAAAGGAATTGTTGGGATCACCAAGATGCCAATATCTATATTCAGTATATTCATAAATGCTTTGGGTTTATTTTCTTCAAGTGTTCCAGTGTTATAGGATTGCTATATGTTTCAACCAGTTAAGAAAAAAACATATCTCTACATTCTCACCGAGACCACAAGACCATGTTTAAATCAATCCACATATTTCTCATTCTTAGCTTTTTTAGTTAGGATTATTTCCTATTTCTCAAGAAAGTTATACTTTGCTCATATTCTGTG
Organism: Coregonus lavaretus; assembly: GCF_964263955.1. NCBI lineage: Eukaryota > Metazoa > Chordata > Actinopteri > Salmoniformes > Salmonidae > Coregonus > Coregonus lavaretus. The sequence goes on from NC_139992.1 coordinate 55,531,212, forward strand.
GTTGTGGCACTTACATCGGTAAATTGGTAAGAGCTTCTGGTTAATGACTAAACTTTAACAAAAAACACAACACAATGCAAATTAGCTCTATTGCTCCTCAGCTAAATGTCTCTAAGCATAAGAGATACCAAAGCCCTCTGTCACGCCCTGGCCTTGTAAGCCCTGTTTTTCTTGTTGGTTTGGTCAGGGTGTGAATTTATATGTATAGATTCTATGTTTTCTATATCTATGTTGGCCGGGTGTGGTTCCCAATCAGAGGCAGCTGTCGATCGTTGTCTCTGATTGGGGATCATACTTAGGTAGCCATTTTGCCTACCTATGTTGTAGGATCTTGACTCTTGTTTGTGTGTAGCCATTGTGAGCTTCACGGTTCGTTGCATTTGTTGTTTTGTCGTGTGTTAACTTCGTAAATGAACATGTATGCATTCCACACTGCACCTTGGTCCAATCCTGTACTTAATGAACGTGACAGAAGATCCCACCACCAACGGACCAAGCAGCGTGCCCAGGAGGAGCAAACACCCTGGACACAGGTGGGGAAGATAAGGTCTTGGGAGGAGATATTTGCGGGTAAAGGACCCTGGGCGAAGGTAGAAGCCCAGGTAGGAGAGGGCCAATGGCGACGCCAACGGTGTCGACGACGAATGAAGGCCGAGAGACAGCCCCAAGAAAATTTTTGGGGGGCACACGGGGTGGTTGACGAAGCAGCAGGAGGCCGTGAGAGGGCTGACTGTAGAGGAGGAGGCCGCTATTTTAGAGGTCCTCCAAGACCTGCGGATCAGCAGTTTGAGAGAGGAGGCCACCACATTACAGGGGCTGATAGCGAGGATAGAGCAGGAGAGCTCCCTTCAAAAGGAGGCACTGCAGGAGGCCCTAATGGAAAAGGAATTAGTGGATGCACGGAGAGAGGAGCTGGTCAGGCAACAGAAGGAGCGTGGGTTCATTGAGGAACCAAGTTATGCAGAGATATGTGTCGCCAGTGCGCCTTCACAGCCCAGTGCGTCCTGTGCCAGCGCCCCGCACCTGCCGTGCGAAAGTGGGCATCCAGCCAGGACGGGTTGTGCCAGCTTTACACTCCAGACCTCCAGTACGCCTCCACGGTCCAGTATATCCTGCTCCGGTTCTACGCACTGGTGTCACCAGTGCGCCTTCCCAGCCTGGTACGCCCCGTACCTGCTCTCCACACCAAACCAGTGGTGCGTGTCACCAGCCCGGTACGTCCCGTACCTGCTCCTCGCACCAAACCCGTGGTGCGTGTATCCAGTCCGGTACGCCCCGTACCTGCTCCCCGCACCAAACCAGTGGTGCGTGTATCCAGTCCGGTACGGCCCGTACCTGCTCCCCGCACCAAACCAGTGGTGCGTGTTGCCAGCCTGGTACGTCCTGTACCTGCTCCCCGCACCAAACCAGTGGTGCGTGTCTCCAGTCCGGCACAGCCAGTGCCTGCTCCTCGCACCAAACCAGTGGTGCGTGTCTCCAGTCCGGCACGGCCCGTGCCTGCTCCTCGCACCAACCCAGTGGTGCGTGTCTCCAGTCCGATACGGCCCGTACCTGCTCCCCGCACCAGACCAGTGGTGCGTGTTCCCAGCCCGGTGCGGCCCGTGCCTGTTCCTCGCACCAGACCAGTGGTGCTTGTCCCCAGCCCGGTACGGTTGGTGCCAGAGCAGTCCGCTCCACTGGTGCCCAGTCCAGCTCCGGTCAGCGGCTCCACTCCAGAACCAGATGTCAACCCCTCTCCTGGGTCGAGGCCTCCCACACCAGGGTCCAGACAGGGCTTGGTGCATCGCGGGGGGATTGCCAATCCAGGTCCAGACGTCAGCCCCTCTCCAGGGTCGGGGCCTCCCACACCAGGGTCCAGATAGGGCTTGGTGCATCGTGGGAGGACTGAGAGGGGAGGCATCGCGCAGAGGTCCAGACCGGACCAGGGGTGCAACGGGGAGGCAGAAAGGGAGAGGACGTCACGCCCGGAGCCGCCACCGAGGCTGAATGCCCACCCGGACCCTCCCCTGTTAAGTTAGGTTTTGCGGCCGGAGTCTGCACCTTTGGGGGGGGTACTGTCACGCCCTGACATAGAGTTCGCTAGTTGGTTTGGTCAGGGTGTGAATATCTATGATGTGAATATCTATGTTTTGTGTTTCTATGTTGGCCAGGTGTGGTTCCCAATCAAAGGCAGCTGTCGATCGTTGTATCTGATTGGGGATCATACTTAGGTAGCCATTTTGCCTACCTATGTTGTGGGATCTTGACTCTTGTTTGGCTTGTTTGTGTGTAGCCATTGTGAGCTTCACGTTACGTTGCTTTTGTTGTTTTGTCGTGTGTTAACTTAGCTAATAAACATGTATGCATTCCACGCTGCACCGTGGTCCAATCCTGTACTCAACGAACGTGACACCCTCAAATGTCCTATCCTTGAATTTGACCCCAAATTAAATCACATTACTGACACTTCCACCTGTCACCTACCAATCAGCTCCTCCTCCCATTACTTTGGCCTGGCAGTCTGTCTGTCAGTCACTTTCAATGGATAATCCAGTTGAATATCCACACTCCCCAAAAATATTTTGGTTGCCCTTAAGTTTTGCTTTATCGTAATTTGTTAACATTACACAATCAATTAATGTTTTATCGCGGAATGCAATTGTCTATTGTAGAATTTACGTAACTTGATATGCAACAGATTAATTATTGTAGTGTAGAACTGACAAAATTTCGGTTTTAAAACGTTTGGTGGGAAAGGGGGCGCTGTTTTACCAATTTTGGGCGCCCCAAACTGGAAAGACGTAACAAACCGAGAGTCAATCTGTGAAGGAGATTAGCTACCATCTTTTTTGGAGACGTCCATGGTTGACTTTGGTAAGCAAATTTAATTATATTGTCATCCGTTAAAATGCAAAGGACTAATGTGTGTAAATGTTGTTCTAGAACATATTTTATTGCAGACATTGATAATCGATGTGTTGCTACTTGTCTTTCATTGCGTTGTAACGTGTAGCTAGCTAGCTAGTTCATTCAGCTAGCGCTAACATTACTCCGGTGAGACTTGCTAGCTTTTGCCATCCATTAGAACGTAATAGATACATGTGTGCAAATGTGCTTTTACAGTTGTTTTAGTACACTCTATTGAACACCACGCGTATCGTTGTCTACACTCATTGAACTGTCTGTAACATGTAGCTAGTCCATTTAATTAATGTCGGACCATGTGTATCGATGCAAGTGTATGTAGCCTGCATTTGCGCAAACGCATATCATTAGAGAGGGGAGGGAATGAGAAACACAAGGTTAGCTAGCTAGCAATGTGCAGATGGTTATATGCTACCTAGTAGGAATGTTGTTCACATGCTGAAGTGTAGTTGTTACTGCTGTAGCCTATCTTGTGTTTGGTAGCTAGCTAGCTAACGCCATAGCTGAATATTCAGCAGAGACATGATAGCTAATAATACCACGCCTAGTCAGTCAGCATGCTCTGTTTTCCAGATACATGTAGCTAGGCATAAGATAACATAATTGTTTTATGCATTGTGTATTTTGGACACAAGTTTTGGTTCAGAACAGATTTTTATAATTGAGGGAGCTCGGCTTCTCCAACCTTAACTCAAAAGTGTATGACTTGTTCACTCCCCCTGTTGCTAGAAACCTTTGATTGTTGCCAGTATGGCTCAAGGAATTTTTCACCATATTCCTTATACCATTTTATGCATTTTCAATCCATGAGTGTGTGGGCCAATCCCAAACCGTCCCCTAAACCCTACGCCCTATGCACTTGAGGAGATATGAGAGGATTTCATTGGTATAAGCAATATGGTGTAACTTCCACCTAGGGAGGCAAGGTTGAGCTATTACCAGATTGATTACACCTGTCAAAACATCTCAGATCTCCACAAGTACATAGGTCGTAGGGTTTAGGGGATGATTTGCAATTGGGCCACAGTGTGCCTGTGTGAAATTGTGAAATGCTGACTTTGGGACAGTTTTGCACATGTTATGTCCATCTGCTAGCCCCGGCCCGCTAGCACACGCAATTCAACAGCCGTGCTTCCTGCTCGCCTGTGCTGTAGCACCAATTTGAACTGCTCTCGGACTCACATATTGCTGTTCACTGGACCTTATGATCACTCAGCTGCACAGCTGATGCCTGCTGGACTGTTCCTTTTACACGGTACCCTGTCCTGTTTATCTGTTTAGCCTCAGCCCAAACTTTCATCGCCATTACCAGTTGTTGTCTTAGCTCTCTCGAATAACACCTGTGATTGCTTTATGCCTCTCTCCCATGTCAATATGCCTTGCCTATTGCTGTTCCAGTTAGTTCTTATTATACAATTTCACTGTAGAGCCCCAAATCCCTCTCAAACTATCTCAAATAGCTCCTATGTTACACCCCCCATACACGCGGAGACCGGCTCAATCGGTGCCTCCAGTGATGCTATCTCTTTCATTGTTACTCAACGCTTAGGTTTACCTCCACTGTACTCATATCCTTCCATATCCTTGTCTGTACATAATGCCCTGAATCTATTCTACAACGCCCGGAAATCTGCCCCTTTAATTCTCTGTACCCAACACACTAAAAGACAAGTTCTTAAAGCCTTTAGCTGTATCCTTATTCTAGTCCTTCTAGGCCCTGCAGCCCTCAGTATCACTCCTACTCCCCAGGCGCTATAATTTGTTGACTTCTGTAACCGTAAAAGCCTTGTTTTTTTGCATGTTAACATCAGAAGCCTCCTCCCTAAATTTGAGTTATTCACTGCGTTAGCACACTCCGCCAACCCTGATGTTCTAGCAGTGTCTGAATCCTGGCTTAGGAAGGCATCTATGGGGGTGCCACAGTGTTCAATTCTCGGGGCGACTCTTTTCTCTGTGTATATCAATGATGTCGCTCTTGCTGCTGGTGACTCTCAGATCCACCTCTACGCAGACGACACCATTTTGTATACATCTGGCCCTTCATTGGACACTGTGTTAACAAACAGTTAACGAGCTTCAATGCCATACAACATTCCTTCCGTAGCCTCCAACTGCTCTTAAACACCAGTAAAACTAAATGCATGCTCTTCAATCGAACGCTGCTGGCACCCGCCCACCCAACTAGAATCACTACTCTCGGAGGGTCTGACCTAGAGTATGTGGAGAACTACAAATACCTAGGTGTCTAGACTGTAAACTCTCCTTCCAGACTCACATTAAGCATCTCCAATCCAAAGTTAAATCTAGAATCGGCTTCCTATTTCGCAACAAAGCCTCCTTCACTCATGCTGCCAAACATGCCCTCGTAAAACTGACTATCCTACCGATCCTTGACTTCGGCGATGTCATTTACAAAATAGCCTCCAACACACTACTCAGCAAATTGGATGTAGTCTATCACAGTGCCGTCCGTCACCAAAGCCCCATATACTACCCACCACTGTGACCTGTACGCTCTTGTTGGTTGGTCCTCACTACATATTTGTAGCCAAACCCACTGGCTCCAGGTCATCTATAAATCACTGCTAGGCAAATCCCCGCCTTATCTTAGCTCATTGGTCACCATAGCAACACCCACCCGTAGTATGCGCTCCAGCAGGTATAGCTCACTGGTCATCCCCAAAGCCAACACCTCCTTTGGCCGCCATTCTTTCCAGTTCTCTGCTGCCAATGACTGGAACGAACTGCAAAAATCTCTGAAGCTGGAGACTCTTATCTCCCTCACTAACTTTAAGCATCAGTTGTCAGAGCACCTTACCGATCACTGCACCTGTACACAGCCCATCTGAAATTAGCCCACCCAACTACCTGATCCCTATATTGTTATTTATTTTGGTCATTTGCACCACAGTATCTCTATTTGCACATCATCTCTTGCACATCTATCATTCCAGTGTTAATACTAAATTGTAATTATTTTGCACTATGGCCTATTTATTGCCTTACCTCCATAACTTGCTACATTTGCACACACTGTATATATATATATATATTCGGTTGTATTTTTGACTTTGTTTTGTTTACCCCATATGTAACTCTGTGTTGTTGTTTTTATTGCACTGCTTTGCTTTATCTTGGCCAGGTCGCAGTTGTAAATGAGAAATTGTGGATGCCAGGTCATCTGATGCAGCGCTCCATCTCTCTCCTTCTTGGTCAAATAGCCCTTACACAGCCTGGAGTTATGTTGGGTCATTGTCCTATTGAAAAACAAATGATAGTCCCACCAAGCCCAAACCAGATGGGATGGCGTATCGCTGCAAAATGCTGTGGTAGTCATGCTGGTTAAGTGTGCCTTGAATTCTAAATAAACCACAGACAGTGTCACCAGCAAAGCACCCCCACACCATAACGCCTCCTCCTCCATGCTTTATGGTGGGAACTACACATACGGAGATCAACTGTTCACCCACACCGCGTCTCACAAAGTTGGAATCAAAAATCTCAAATTTGGACTCTAGACCAAAGGACACATTTCCAACGGTCTAATATCCATTGCTCGTGTTCCTTGGCCCAAGCAGGTATTTTCTTCTTATTGGTGTCCTTTAGTAGTGGTTTCTTTGCAGCAATTCGACCACGAAGGCCTGATTTACACAGTCCCCTCTGAACAGTTGATTTTGAGATGTGTCTGTAACTTGAACTCTGTGAAGTATTTATTTGGGCTGCATTTTCTGAGGCTGGTAACTCTAATGAACTTATCCTCTGCAGCAGAGGTAACTCTGGGTCTTCCATTCCTGTGGCGGTCCTCATGAGAGCCAGTTTCTTCAAAGCGCTTGATGGTTTTGCGACTGCACTTGAAGAAACGTTCAAAGTTCTTGAAATGTTCCCTATTGACTGACCGCCATGTCTTAAAGTAATAATGGACTTTCATTTATCTTTGCTTATTTGAGCTGTTCTTGCCATAATATGGACTTGGTCTTTTACCAAATAGGGCTATCTTCTGTATACCCCCCCTACCTTGTCACAACACAACTGATTGGCTCAAACGCATTAAGAAGGAAAGAAATTCCACAAATTAACTTTTAAGAAGACACAGCTTTTAATTGAAATGCATTCCAGGTGACTACCTCATGAAGCTGGTTGAGATAATTCCAAGAGTGTGCAAAGCTGTCATCAAGGCAAAGGGTGGGTATATTTTGATTTGTTTAACACTTTTTTGGTTACTACATTATTCCATATGTGTTATTTCATAGTTTTTATGTTTTCACTATTATTCTACAATGTAGAAAATAGTACAAATAAAGAAGAACCCTGGAATGAGTAGGTGTGTCCAAACTTTTGAATGGTACTGTATATGTTACTCAAACGGTTCAAGGAAACCAATTGCCTTTACTTATTTGAGTTATAGTTACTCATATGAGAGGGGAATCTGCAGATTCAGCAATAGCCACCCACTTATTCCCACAGCATCCATCAGTACACAATGATTTTTCCTGTTTGGGAATGACACCTCTTTGAACATCACTTCTGCCTGATGGTTTTGATTCTTCATCATCTTCCATTACGGCTCATAACATAACAAAAAAATGTAATACTATGATAGATAGATACTTTTCTTCCAACAAAAAGAAAAGCACAAAACATTGTCAAAGTAGACTGGTAGTGTATATGTTTTTTTTTTTTTTACTTTTGAGTAAGCAAAACTCTACTAAATTGTGTTGAAATAAGTTACTAAGACTGAAGTAAATTCAGTTAAGAAAAATATCAGTTTGAGTACATTGAACTCAGATAAGTTAAGGAAACTGCTTTCCTCAAACTATTTGAGTTGTAATGGTTGACATTTTAGTAAACACAACTTAATTGTATTGTGTTGAAATGCAAGTGAATAGAACTAGATTCAAATTTTACATTTTAGTTATTTAGCAGACACTTTTATCCAGAGTGACTTACAATTAGTGCATTCATCTTAAGATAGCTAGGTGAGACAACAACACACCACACTTGTAACAAGTACATTTTCCCTCAACAAATTATTTATCAGAAAAGTCAGTACTAGTAGGAAAAGACAAGGCAGAACTTAGGAAGGTTTAACACCAGGTGGGCAGCGGCATTCTGGATAAGTTGCAGGGGTTTGATGGCACAAGCGGGGAGCCCAGCCAACAGAGAGTTGCAGTAGTCTAGACGGGAGATGACAAGTTCCTGGATTAGAATTTACGCCAATTCCTGTGTGAAGCTAGGTTGTACTCTACGGACATTGTAGAGCATGAACCTGCAGGGGGGAGTCACTGCTTTGATGTTTGCAGAGAACGACAGATTGTTGTCCAATGTCACGCCAAGGTTCTTTGCACTGGGAGGGGGACACCGTGCAGTAGTCAACCGTGATGGAGAGGTCTTGGAGCGGGCAGGCTTTCCCTTTGAGGAAGAGCAGCTCCATTTTGTCAAGGTTGAGCTTGAGGTGGTGGGCCGACATCCAAGCTGAGATGTCTTCCAGGCACACAGAGATGCGTATCGCCACCTAGGTGTCAGATGGGGGGAAGGAAAAGAGTAGTTGAGTGTCATCCACATAGCAATGATAGGAGAGAACATGTGAGGATATGACAGAGCTAGAGTGACTTGGTGTAAGGAGAAAAGAGGAGAGGGCCTAGAACCGAGCCCTGGTGGACACCAGTAGTGAGAGCATGGATAGATGGAAATAAGTGAGTAGATGTCACAGATTGAACAGTATTTTTTTTATTTTTTTATTTAATATTGCATGTGCTTTGAGTGTGCTATTTTCTATAGGCTTGATTTTTATATTGTACTGCATGATCGCGTGTGATGACTATTTCGTTTGCATGGACTTTCGTTGGACATTGAATCAAACTATTTCCTAATGACACCTCCTACTGCATTAAAGGAGAACTGCACCTGCTGATTGGGCTTCGCTTTTTGGCTTGTTACTCAAGAAATGCTGCCGGCCATGACAGAAGCCAAACATGAGTTGACTTGGGGGTGTGGTTTGATGTAAGTGTTTCTTGGGTGTGTCATTGCCACCACCAATAATCTTGCCCAAAGCTGTTTCCCCCCACTCATTCACAACAAACAAACCTCCTGCAGGTTGAGTTCAATAACTACAGCCAGATGTATGGTGAGATGCCGGGGGAAGCTTTGAATAGGTCAGTAGCTTACAGAGTAATATGGGAAGAATGCAATTGCTGAATTTATGTAGATATTCTAAACTGTGTTTTGATAACTTTCAAATGTAGTAACAGGTCCATGTAGAATAAACATCCCTTTACTTAATACCGTAGAAGAAGTGTTCTGCTAATATAACAATGTGCACCTTTCATCTTTCATTGTTATTCCCAGCTGATACAGATACTGAGCCTATCGGCATTTTGTCTGGTGTTAATGGAGCAAACTTGGCAAACATGTCAGAGTGGTCATACCTTCCTGTGTGGTGTCCCGTATACAACAGGAGTTCCCTGATCCTGGTGCAGAATACACAGGGTTTCTCCCTCCCCATATTGACTGATACCATTCAATAATAATAAAAAAAGACAATACAAAATGTTAATGCAGAGTGCCAGGCCTCCATTCAGAGACATCAGTATCAAGCCCGTCTGTCAGTCTGGACTTCATCACATCATCTTCCAAGTCTCCATGTGCTGGCTCCATACATGTTTCTGTGAACACATAGTCACTGTTCTATTGCAAATGGCAGTTAGGATCGGTAATATAGTATCTGACACACAAACAGGTACTAAGTTACATTTTGAACAGGTCAGATAAAATCTACCCAATTATAGTCTGCCTATCAAACTACCGAGGCTGGCATCTGGCAAAAGTATCTACAGTCCTCTTGCTCTGTAGAAATAGGCAGAGTTGAGGCAGAGTTAATCAGTGACACATGGAATTAAAAAGGTGTTGCAAATACTGGACATTTCTGCTGTACTGTATTATTAGTAATCACCTTCAGTCCCACATTGTGGATATGTTGAGTGCCAGGTCTCTCTCCATTCAGAGACGTCAGTATCAAGCCTGTCTGTCGGTCAGGACACCATCACATCATCTTGCAAGTCTTCAAGTTCTGGCTCCCTAGATGCATCTGTGATTGTTGGGGGAATTGTTTTAAGATGGTCATACTATGGATCATTTAGCTATTTGATTTTGAATTTTAGGACCCCTTTAGGTATAAAATAATATTTGATAAAATATTGAATTTGGCCTTTAATACTATAGCCCGGAGAAATGCATTGATTAACACATTCATAAATGCCAATAAAAGACAGTCAAAAAATGTATCATAAGAAACAAGGTTTTGAAGTATTTAACCTATATTTAGGAGATATAAGAAAGCTCAGGAAATAATATTTGTTATTTTTCTACACATATTTAACCCATTAAACTGACAGATTCTGATGGGGACTTTTTTATTATGTTACTTAGATTGACGCACCAGTCGACTCTAGGGATTTTTCATCTATTGGCTGGCTGCCACACAAGTAAATGAGCGTACAAGGAAAAAGCAAGGTATTTTTTGCAAAAACAATCCATGTTTCTAATGTTTATCATAGAAAGAATGTAGCCAGCTACATTTCCTACTGTTTTACTTAAAGTTAATCTTGCATTTTACCTGAGAAAAGTAGATACACATCAGTCAGAGAGCTGTCTGCTGATAGAACACCCGTTTGTGAATTTTCATCCGAGTGCAACTGAAGCACAAAATTAGTCTGATGCCGAGCAGAAATTACCATGAGAAGCATTTTCGATCTGCGTTTACATAACACAGCAATATATTTCTAATGTGTTCTCTTTTCTTTCTGCGTGAAAAATGCAGAATCCTGCGTCAACGCGACCCCTAAGTTTAGCTTGCTAGTTATCTAAGTAAGTCGTTGAATTAAAAAGGAGATGGGGCATCAAATATATTGTTAGCTTTCTGGTGTGTTTGAGAAATCTGTACAGCTGCCACTGCTATCTTGATTTCCTTTCGTTTTTTTCTCCTCTCTGTTCTCGGCCAGTCTGCGCCTCCCCCCTCTCCTCCAAGCAGAGCAGGTAGGCCCGTTGCCCTAGTGACTACAGACCCTACACAGACACAGCGTGTACACATGCTGCTCCAGAGCCAGTACTGTTCTTCCTTCAGACAAGCATGCCTCAAAACTTTGTTTATTTGCACAATGTCTCTCATTCACATTCGCTTGTAAATGTCCAACCTCACCAAAAATGACATCCGGTAGCTCCTGCCCATATACAGTGGGGAGAACAAGTATTTGATACACCGCCGATTTTGCAGGTTTTCCTACTTACAAAGCATGTAGAGGTCTGTAATTTTTATCATAGGTACACTTCAACTGTGAGAGACGGAATCTAAAACAAAAATCCAGAAAATCACATTGTATGATTTTTAAGTAATTAATTTGCATTTTATTGCATGACATAAGTATTTGATCACCTACCAACCAGTAAGAATTCCGGCTCTCACAGACCTGTTAGTTTTTCTTTAAGAAGCCCTCCTGTTCTCCACTCATTACCTGTATTAACTGCACCTGTTTGAACTCGTTACCTGTATAAAAGACACCTGTCCACACACTCAATCAAACAGACTCCAACCTCTCCACAATGGCCAAGACCAGAGAGCTGTGTAAGGACATCAGGGATCAAATTGTAGACCTGCACAAGGCTGGGATGGGCTACAGGACAATAGGCAAGCTGCTTGGTGAGAAGGCAACAACTGTTGGCGCATTTATTAGAAAATGGAAGAAGTTCTAGATGACGGTCAATCACCCTCGGTCTGGGGCTCCATGCAAGATCTCACCTCGTGGGGCATCAATGATCATGAGGAAGGTGAGGGATCAGCCCAGAACTACACGGCAGGACCTGGTCAATGACCTGAAGAGAGCTGGGACCACAGTCTCAAAGAAAACCGTTAGTAACACACTACGCCGTCATGGATTAAAATCCTGCAGCGCACGCAAGGTCCCCCTGCTCAAGCCAGCGCATGTCCAGGCCCATCTGAAGTTTGCCAATGACCATCTGGATGATCCAGAGGAGGAATGGGAGAAGGTCTTCTGGTCTGATGAGACAAACATAGATCTTTTTGGTCTAAACTCCACTCGCCGTGTTAGGAGGAAGAAGAAGGATGAGTACAACCCCAAGAACACCATCCCAACCGTGAAGCATGGAGGTGGAAACATCATTCTTTGGGGATGCTTTTCTGCAAAGGGGACAGGACGACTGCACCGTATTGAGAGGAGGATGGATGTGGCCATGTATCGCGAGATCTTGGCCAACAACCTCCTTCCCTCAGTAAGAGCATTGAAGATGGGTCATGGCTGGGTCTTCCAGCATGACAACGACCCGAAACACACAGCCAGGGAAACTAAGGAGTGGCTCCGTAAGAAGCATCTCAAGGTCCTGGAGTGGCCTAGCCAGTCTCTAGACCTGAACCCAATAGAAAATATTTGGAGGGAGCTGAAAGTCCGTATTGCCCAGCGACAGCCCTGAAACCTGAAGGATCTGGAGAAGGTCTGTATGGAGGAGTGGGCCAAAATCCCTGCTGTAGTGTGTGCAAACCTGGTCTAGACCTACTGGAAACGTATGATCTCTGTAATTGCAAACAAAGGTTTCTGTACCAAATATTAAGTTCTGCTTTTCTGATGTATCAAATACTTATGTCATGCAATAAAATGCAAATTAATTACTTAAAAATCATACAATGTGATTTTCTGGATTTTTGTTTTAGATTCTGTCTCTCACAGTTAAAGTGTACCTATGATAAAAATTACAGACCTCTACATGGTTTGTAAGTAGGAAAACCTGCAAAATCGGCAGTGTATCAAATACTTGTTCTCCCCACTGTATGTATAACTTTATGAGCTGGATTGCCTGTCTTGGCAATTTCATTTGCGCTCGTTAGCCTATTTAGTTAGCAGCCTCCATGGAAATATTGCTTGCGCTAATGTTGTTAGCATTCAGGTAATAGACACCCAAATAGTTTTTCTTGCATTTTTTGGAGCCCCCTTGTGTACTATGCCAGTATTACCATAAATCCCGGGATGCGAGAAGGATGGTATGATGATATGAAAATGTGGATACCGCCCAACCCTAAGTGATAAAATAGACAGCCAAGTGGTAAATTGCATTTTGTTATAAAGAAAGGAGAAAGCTTTTTGATAATGTGCAACCAAAATGACACCACTACTTGTATCTGCTTGACTGGGTAATTAACCTACTAGTTTATCAAATCAAGTAATTTTTAATACAAGTTTTCAGATAACACACATTACCGTTGTTGATGAAGCTGTCTGTCATCAAATCAAATCAAATTTTATTTGCCACATGCGCCGAATACAACAGGTGTAGACATTACAGTGAAATGCTTACTTACAAGCCCTTAACCAACAATGCAGTAAAAAAAAAGAAGAAAAAAAAAGGATTAAGTAAAAAATAGATAAATAAAAAATAGCAAATAATTAAAGAGCAGAAGTAAATTAGGATAACAGCAGGGAGGCTATTTACAGGGGGTACCGGTACGGAGTCAATGTGCGGGGGCACCGGTTAGTCTAGGTAATTGAGGTAATGTGTACATGTGGGTAGAATAAAAGTAACTATGCATAAATAGTAAACAGAGTAGCAGCAGCGTAAAAGAGGGAGATGGGGTGGGGGGGCAATGCAAATAGTCCGGGTAGCCATGATTAGCTGTTCAGGAGTCTTATGGCTTGGGGGTAGAAGCTATTATGAAGCCTTTTGGACCTAGACTTGGCACTCCGGTACAACTTGCCTTGCGGTAGCAGAGAGAACAATCTATGACTAGGATGGCTGGAGTCTTTGATAGTTTTTAGGGCCTTCCTCTGACACCGCCTGGTATAGAGGTCCTGGATGGCAGGAAGCTTGGCCCCAGTGATGTACTGGGCCGTACGCACTACCCTCTGTAGTGCCTTGTGGTCTGAGGCCGAGCAGTTGCAATACCAGGCGGTGATGCAACCAGTCAGGATGCTCTCGATGGTGCAGCTGTAGAACTTTTTGAGGATCTGAGGACCCATGCCAAATCTTTTCAGTCTCCTGAGGGGGAATAGAGTTTGTCGTGCCCTCTTCATGACTGTCTTGGTGTGTTTGGACCATGATAGTTTGTTGGTGATGTGGACACCAAGGAACTTGAAGCTGTCAACCTGTTCCACTACAGCCCCGTTGATGAGAATGGGGGCGTGCTCGGGTCACAATCATGACCAGGGGATCAGTCTGGCACCCAACTGTGCACTTTCTCTAACAGACAAACAGGATCAACGATTGACGTCATCCCTCAATTATAAACATACAGTGGCTTGCGAAAGTATTCACCCCCCCCCCCCCCCTTGGCATTTTTCCTATTTTGTTGCTTTACAACCTGGAATTCAAATTGATTTTTTGGGGGTTTGTATCATTTGATTTGCACAACATGCCTACAACTTTGTAGATGCAAAATATTTTTTATTTTGAAGCAAACAAGAAAAAAAAGAAAAAATAAGAACTTGAGCGTGCATAACTATTCACCCCCCCAAAGTCAATACTTTGTAGAGCCACCTTTTGCAGCAATTACAGCTGCAAGTCCCTTGGGGTATGTCTCTATAAGCTTGACACATCTGGCCACTGGGGTTTTTGCCCATTCTTCAAGGCAAAACTGCTCCAGCTCCTTCAAGTTGGATGGGTTCCGCTGGTGTACAGCAATCTTTAAGTCATACCACAGATTCTCAATTGGATTCCAAGACATTTAAATGTTTCCCCTTAAACCACTCAAGTGTTGCTTTAGCAGTATGCTTAGGGTCATTGTCCTGCTGGAAGGTGAACCTCCGTCCCTGTCTCAAATCTCTGGAAGAATGAAACAGGTTTCCCTCAAGAATTGTATTTAGCGGCATCATTCCTTCAATTCTGACCAGTTTCCCAGTCCCTGCTGATGAAAAACATCCCCACAGCATGATGCTGCCACCACCATGCTTCAATGTGGGGATGGTGTTCTCGGGGTGATGAGAGGTGATGGGTTTGCGCCAGACATAGCATTTTCCTTGATGGCCAAAAAGCTCAATTTTAGTCTCATCCTACCAGAGTACCTTCTTCCATATGTTTGGGGAGTCTCCCACATGCTTTTAGGCGAACACCAAATGTGTACGGCTTAAAGTGGTCCTATGGACAGATACTCCAATCTCCGTTGTGGAGCTCCTTCAGGGTTATCTTTGGTCTATTTGTTGCCTCT
Organism: Coregonus lavaretus; assembly: GCF_964263955.1. NCBI lineage: Eukaryota > Metazoa > Chordata > Actinopteri > Salmoniformes > Salmonidae > Coregonus > Coregonus lavaretus. The sequence goes on from NC_139992.1 coordinate 55,546,318, forward strand.
CTGATTAATGCCCTCTTTGCCTGGTCCGTGAGTTTTGGTGGGTGGCCCTCTCTTGGCAGGTTTGTTGTGGTGCCATATTCTTTCCATTTTTTAATAATGGATTTAATGGTGCTCTGTGGGATGTTCAAAGTTTCTGATATTTTTTTATAACCCAACCCTGATCTTTACTTCTCCACAACTTTGTCCCTGACCTGTTTGGAGAGCTCCTTGGTCTTCGTGGTGCCGCTTGCTTGTTGGTGCCCCTTGCTTAGTGGTGTTGCAGACTCTGGGGCCTTTCAGAACAGGTGTATATATATACTGAGATCATGTGACAGATCATGTGACATTTAGATTGCACACAGGTGGACTTTATTTAACTAATTATGTGTCTTCTGAAGGTAATTGGTTGCACCAGATCTTATTTAGGGGCTTCATAGCAAAGGGGGTGAATACATACGCACGCACCACTTTTCAGTTATTTATTATTTAGATTTATCAATTAAAAAAAAAAAAAAATCATTTCACTTCACCAATTTGGACTATTTTGTGTATGTCCATTACATGAAATCCAAATAAAAATCCATTTAAATTACAGGTTGAAATGCAACAAAATAGGGAAAACGCTAAGGAGGATGAATACTTTTGAAAGGCACTGTAGATCTATGGTTTTGAAACATTACAAAGCATGTTCATTCCTTTTTTTGGTGTTTTGTTGGTGTAATTTTAGCGAAACGAAATATATTTTGGCTCGTAAAAATTTGGTTGGCTGGTTTTAATCTACCTGCCACAGTGGCTGGTGGACCAAAAATATACTTTTATGCCCTGGTGGAAACCCTGTAGACTGTTTCCTTCTTCGCCAGTGTACTCCTCCATGCCCATGTGATCGAAACGACTGACCCCTGAAGTTCGGGACTCTTCTGATTATGATGGGCTTGTCTTCCTTCGTGTACACGCACTACTACTACTAAGTTCTCGTTCACTGTGGCTGGCGTGAGTAAGAGTATGTGCTCTTACTCACACGCCCTCAGAACATATTCAATCTCTCCCTTACCCAGTCTGTTGTCCCCACTTGCTTCAAGATGTCCACCATTGTTGCTGTACCCAAAAAAGTGAAGGTAACTGAACTAAATGACTATCGCCCCATAGCACTCACTTCTGTCATCATGAAGTGCTTTGAGAGGCTAGTTAAGGATTATATCACTTTTACCTTACCTGACACCCTAGACACACTACAATTTGCATACCGCCCCAACTGATCCACGGATGACACAATCGCAATCACACACTGCCCTATCCCATCTGGACAAGAGGAATATCTATGTAAGAATGCTGTTCATCGACTACAGCTGAGCCTTCAACACCATAGTGCCCTCCAAGCTCATCACTAAGCTCAGAGCCCTGGGTCTGAACCCCGCCCTGTGCAATTGGGTCCTGGACTTCCTGACGGTCTGACCACAGGTGGTGAATCAACACGGGGGCCCCCGTGTTAAAATACAATTTACGTTTGTCATCCATAGCTTATGCCTGCCCATACCATAACACCACCACCACCATGGGGCACTCTGTTCACAACGTTGACATCAGCAAAGCACTCACCCACACAACGCCATACATGCTGTCTGCCATCTGCCCGGTACAGTTGCAACCGGGATTCGTCCATGAAGAGCATAATTCTCCAGCGTCCCAGTGGCCATCAAAGGTGAGCATTTGCCTACTGATGTCGGTTACGACGTATAACTGCAGTTAGGTCAAGACCCTGGTGAGGACGACGAGCTCGCAGATGAGCTTCCCTGAGATGGTTTCTGACAGTTTGTGCAGAAATTCTTCAGTTGTGCAATCACAGAGTTTCCTCAGCTGTCCAGGTGGCTGGTCTTAGACAAGGTAAAGAAGCCTGATGTGGAGGTCCTGGGCTGGGGTGGTTACACGTGGTCTGGGGTTGAGAGGCCGGTTGGACGTACTGACAAACTCTCTAAAACGATGTAGCTTATGGTAGAGAAATTAACATTAAATTATCTTGCAACAGCTCTGGTGGACATTCCTGCAGTCAGCATGCCAGTTGCACGCTCCCTCAAAACCTGAGACATCTGTGGCATTGTGTTTTGTGACAAAACTGTACATTTTAGTGGCCTTTTATTGTCCCCATCACAAGGTGCACCTGTGCAATAATCATGCTGTTTAATTAGCTTCTTGATATGCCACACCTGTCAGGTGGATGGATTATCTTGGCAAATGAGAAATGGTCACTAACAGGGATGTAAACACAGTTGTGCACAACATTTGAGTGAAGTAAGATTTTTGTGTATATGGAACAGTTTTGGGATCTTTTATCTGAGCTCATGAAACATGGGACCATATTGCCTTTATATTTTTGTTCAGTATAACCACTGCTGTACACACCTTTTTATATTCATATACTGTCCATAATGTCTATACACACCATCATATACACATATTTATATTCCAGACTCTGACATTGCTCGTTCTAATATTTCTGTATTTCTGTATTTCTTAATTCCTTACTTATTTTTGGGATTTGCGTGGATTGTTTTGTATTGTTAGGTATTACTGCACTGTTGGAGCTCGGAATTTAATAATTTCGTTACACCCGCGATAACATCTGCAATATATGTGTACTTGACCAATACAATACCTACTAGCAGTGACTTTGCTGATAGCTACTTTATTAAGTAAAAATGTACTTACTATGACTGAGATATGTGGTTGTCCCACCTAGTAACTCAGTCCACGGACTGGACTGAGTTACTACCCACTCCCATACTCCTGCCGTTTTAGTTGCCCTGGGACAGAGGTACTGTAATACCTGAGAGGCTATGCAATGACGTTACCATCATCAACTCGAACTTATGAAATGAAACAGATGTCTCACCAGACTCAGATTGAGAGAGTGGGATGTGCCCTAACGCAAATGTTGTTATAGCTTTCTGATACGGGACTCACAGTGTTTTGCTGCAGTTTATTAGTGTTAATGCAATAAGAATTACATTAGCATGGGACACTGGCTACATTGTCACACGGGAGCTCCTTGAGACACATGCCAGATGGTTCACCGCAACCCCCTTTCCCCCCCTTCTCGGCTGTAACATGGTACGGACCATCAAGGAGCTAAATGTATTGATTGGATTCCTGACCCTAGATGCAGGTCCTATATCTACATGTGTCAACGCTGGTATGGGTTCTTAGAAATCCAATACAGGAGCACAAGTTGTGGGCAGGGGGTTGGGGATGCCTCCTGTAACAGTCAACCAATGAGTCCCATCTGTCTGTCTATAGGTGCTTCCCTATCCTAAATGGAACTGTGCATGAGGCTGCCTTGAGGTAACCAAGTCAGCCCCTAGCAGTCAAAAATACCACAAACACATTTATTTTACCATTGTATATTCTCCATCCTGTCATTGGGGGGAAATACTGGGGTTGTCATGAACTACACAGGTGTTGGAAATGTAAAATACTGTTGAAGAATGCATCATCATTAATGCCTATGCTTGTCTTTGTAGTAACATACCGAAAGTGTAGCAAGAATAGATTAGCATTGAGTGCAGGCATTTAATGCTTACTCACATCCTTATGATGAGCAAACTGCCCCGAGGAACAAATAATCATATTGGGAAAAGATTATTCATCCCCTAATTGCATACTGTAGCTCCCAAAGTGCTTCCCTCAACAAACAGTTTATCATTAGTGGTAAACTGTAAAATAATATTGCAGTGATAACGAACCATCAACAATAATCAACTGCACCCACAAACTCACTCATCAATTATCCATTATTAGAGAGCCTGTATCCTGTGTATTGTGATATTTGTTACGTTTGATGAATGATTCGCCCGGCGAATATTTGGGTCCCCAGGATATCTCTCTCACACTGATGTACTTATTAATAATACATTCTGTGAGAAATGTCTGAGTTCTGCCTCGCTCTGCTGTGATTGTAGGGACAAAAGACCATTTGAAGTATCCATCTTAATACAAAGACACTTTATTAAATAAAGATATCTTGCCCAAGAGAAATAGTGACGCCTAGACGCCCTTTTTCTCTTTCTTTCTTTCTTTCTTTCTTTCTTTCTTTCTTTCTTTCTTTCTTTCTTTCTTTCTTTCTTTCTTTCTTTCTTTCTTTCTTTCTTTCTTTCTGACTTTCTTTCTTTCTTTCTTTCTTTCTTTCTTACTCTCTCTCTTGCTTTCTCCCACCTCGTCCTCCCTTTCTCTCTCTCTCGTTGTGACATCTCCAGACCAGCAATGCACTGGAAGCACTGCCGATGCCAAAGGCAGATGCACTGTCTGATCAGTCTGTTGAGGTAAAACTGCATGCTTAAATGTAAAAATCTTAATTCAAAATCACCTAAAGTACCCACAAGGATACCTTTCCACTGTGCAAAAACTGGTTGAATCAACGTTATTTCCACGTCATTTCAACCAGAAAATTCAATGTAATGACGTGGAAAACTGATTGGATTTGCAAAAAGTAATCAACGTAATAGCCAGCAGCATACCACCCTGCGTCCAAACTATACCATTGCTGGCTTCCCTCTGAAGCTAAGCAGGGTGGGTCCTGGATTGGACCAGATGCTGCTGGAAGTGATGTTGGAGGGCCAGTAGGAGGCACTCTTTCCTCTGGTCTGAAAAAAAAGAAGATCACAATTCCCCAGGGCAGTGATTGCCCTGTTTAGGGTGCTGTCTTTCGGATGGGACGTTAAAAGGGTGTCCTGACTCTGTGGTCACCAGAGCATGTGAGTGGAGTTGAGCTGTTGGAAATCCCGCTCATTGCTCATGGAGCTGCACTCCATGTCCTTTCCAACAGCTCTGCACTCACAGGAAAAAAAACTGCTGCACCATTCATTAAAATCATAATTTAACCAACACCCATCTATTTTTGTGACTACTTGGACCTACCATTTGGTTTTGAAGTATTGAAACCAAACCATATGGATTTGAATTAAAACTATTTGAATAAACATGAAAAGGTGAAGGTAAGAAGCGCACATCATTTCAAATAGGCTTAATGTCATATTAAACAGTATATAAACACAATGGGTCAGGAGCCCGACAGGGAACCTAAGAAAGAACGAAAATGAATGATTTAGGCTATATTATTAAATTATGTCACGGCTATAGCCTACAAATAAGTAGATTGTGAAGTGTGAGTGCGACACAATAGGCTGGTAGGGACATAAAGTGCTCAGCATTTAAACAACATTTTGTTGTATTAAATCATTATAGTCTATAAATTGCACATATAGGCTGTGACTTACTTAGAATTAAATATAAATTAAACAAAAAATTACTTATTAGTAATTTTGCTATAGCCCCAAAATCAATTATGGCCTATTGTATAGATAATAGAATAAAAATGAACGAAATGTTTAAGATATCTGTTTTTTTGTTTATAAATACTTTGCTACAATGACACACTTAGTTATCTACCCACCTCATTCCTTTCTTTTAGCATATGCACGTAGTAAGTACACCATCATGCTTTTGGAATACGTGTCTTTTCAGATTCCACAATGATTCTTTAGTTGTGGACACTATATCACCACACTCCCTCTGTTGCTCTTGGTCCTCATCTTTGTAAGTCACCTTGATTTAGCACCTGTGTGTTCTATCAGTTTCTTTATGAAAATATTTAGCGAACTCCATGACCGTAGCTAAAGCCAGGGGCTTAAGCAGCACACAAGTAGAATACAAATACATGCTGGGCTCGGCATGCCCAGAGCTCGTGAAGTGAGTGCTACTGGAGCGAAATTGGAGCATGCGAGAAGGCCGACGCTCCAGCCTTTGGGAATCTCACTCCGCACTCCAGTCAAATTGGGCACGTTCCGCTCCACTCACATACTCTGGTGGTCACTAAAGATCACATTGCACTTATCTTAAGAGTAGGGGTGTTAACTACGGTGTCCTGGCTAATTTCCCAACCTGGCCCTCATACCATCATGGCCACCTAATCATCCCCAGCTTCCAATTGGCTCATTCATTCCCCCTCATCTCCCCTGTAACTATTCCCGAGGTCGTTGTTCTCAGTCAACTTACCTGGTAAAATAATAAAGCAATATAGTTTGACCTAAATCCAATGACAGGGTGACATTTTTGGTTGATTCACATTTAATTCACGTTAGTTGACAACTCAACCAAATGTAAATCAAAACTTGATGTTGAATTGACATCTGTGCCCAGTGCGTTGGCATGGTAATCAAACTCTATGCTTATATTATGATTCTACATGGAAAGACTCACTGATGTATTACAATAAAATTGATAATGTCAATGATTGCTCTTAGTGTGATCACTTATTTAAACGAGAGGGAGGAGGAGTAGAGGAGAAGGAGGAATTTCTATTACTGTTCAACACAATTTCTCAATGGATAGTTGTAATGCCTATACCTACAAAAGTATGAAGAAATGCAGGTATGTGGAATAATACATCTAGTACTAAATCTAGTGTGAGTGAGGTATTAATAAGGCTCTACAGATCAAACAACTGTAGTGTCCATAGAGTCATGTGTCATTTTACCACAACATCCCCCCGCTGCAACAACACTAACAATACATACACCCTGGTGCGTTTGACATCTTAATCAAAATAAAGAAAGTGTTATTTATGCGTTTGTCATGCCTCTCTGATATGCTTTCTCTCCTTCTTTATCAAAGAGCAGTCAGTCACTGTGGTGATATAAATCAGCCTGGCGCTGCCGCTTTGTAAAAATAGGACGATTAAGTTGGTGCACGGCGGTCAGAGGGGAAAGCAGTACATTTCCCTGGTAACAAAGTTAACATTGATTCAGATATAACCACTTGTAACAACGCTAACCTTTTAGTGGATTTGGAAAACATATTTGACACCCATTAAAATAACGAATGATTTTTCTCCTCCCCAGAGGAAGTGAGAGAAAGTCTATTTGGACACAGGGAGCCATTAATACCTCACACTGTTACTCTACGGCAGCCCGACATGGGGCAGCACTAAAACAGTCCTGGGAGGCTTAAAACAGGCCCATTCAAAGGGCTATTAACTGCAAATCGATTTTGAACATTGAGCCTAACCTTAACTAGTCTTAAACAATTTCTTACTTTAGCGTAACCATTTTTTGCTTTGTTTTTGGTACTTCCGGGTTGGGGGGAATTGTGTCACATAAAAGGCCCAATGAAATTTGAGCAGAGACGGAGCCTTTTGTCATTATTGACATAGCAGCGCTATAGCTAACAAAAGTGTAGGAGTGGTTGCTGACTAACTGTAAACAACTTTACTTGGCTAGCAAAGCAACTTGGCTAGCTAATCAACTGTGGGGCGAATTCAATTATTAAACAGTGAATTAATTTCACACCATTCTTTTCTACTAAACACGACACTGTCTTAAAAACTGCAAGGTGTCTCCAGTAATGTTGATTTATGATTTGTTTTACCTTTGTGCCTTTCCAAGTGTATTGTTGCCCGTACAGTGGGCCTGTTTTGTATCTCAGTGCCGGACAGACCACCCTGCATGCCTGATCAATTTGATGGATCAGAAAAAGTGAAAGGGTACATTTCAATAGACTGAACTCGCCTTTCCTTCAATTGCACTTACCTGAAAACAAAATAGGTTAAAATCTAGGTCAACATTATCTCTCTCCTAATTTAACTTAGTGCCAATGAAGAAGAGAAGAACCAATAGCCATTGGCACACTGCACAGTGACTTCATGTTTGGTGTTTTCTGACTTTAATTTGGGTCCCGGGTCTCTTATTGATATTCAGTCATTCAATTGAAGCTCTGTTCTTGTGTTTGGTGAGTATAAGATATATAAACATATGAGCTGGGTTTGTCCATTCTTCTAAAGTAGGTTTTGTTTGAAATCTATTTTCTTAAATGTCAAGATAAGGTTATCCTCAATTTAAATGAGCTATGACAAGAAAGCTCATACAGTCTTGAGTTTGTATAAGTATCAAAGAACAAAAGAAGGAACAAATAAATGCCTCTTTTATTTTCCCCTGCACCAAATCCCAGGAACACATGTCAGTAGACTGTGTTCTTCCCAAGGTAATATATTTCCCCAAGTTAAAGCACCAATGTGACAACTCCATCACTGAAAGCAGTTTGTCCTCCGTAGTTCAGTGAAAATATTATGAGAAGCTGAAGAAAGAGAGGGAGAGAGAAGGATAGTGGGGAGAGAGATGAATGATGGACAGCTTTGACACTCCGGAGCACTTAGACAATTACTAACAGTTTCTGCCAGTCACCACATCTGACACAACACAAACATGGGGTGCGTAATTTTACACTACACCACCAGGCATGGGTCACTTTAAAGGAACACGGGAAACCCATTTCAGCTTGTATTTTGGGACCAATCATCCAAATTGGCTGCACTCCTTCTCCTCTCCCTACATGATATCATAGGAAAATGTCATCCTGGCACGTTTAGCAAAAAAGGTAAAGGTCGTCGGGTAAGCTTGGCTTTATACATAGTTTGGGCTTTGTCGAGTAAGGCTTAAACTATGTATTTAGATTGTAGTTAGGTATTGTAGTTAGGTATTGTAGGTAGTTATCGTGGGTTGTTGTATGTAATTATTGTAATTATTGTTAGTATTATATTCGGCTGAGCCCGGTGTAGCACGAAGCTAGCTGGCTAACCCGCTACCTAGCGGGTAGCTACTGGCAACTATTAGCAACGGTATAGTTGTTTCACGCCTGAGAGTGCCTGTAATTACGCCAGCTGGCTGCCTACAATAATTACATACAATATTTGCCTACCATTCAGCTGTTTTCTAACCTCATTGTCTGAACTGTTAACGTTAGGTAGTAAGTGGCTACTGTGCTTGAAATTTAGCTAGCTTGTTGCTACCTGGATAGAAACTAGTAAACAATAGCTGGAACGACCTGGCGAACAGACGCGAACTGGCTGAGTCAATTCAGTGGCTAGCTTTGCACTTGGCTAGCTAACAGTAGCTGCTAGGGGTAAGTCATAACCTACATTTGTGTTTTATTTTTACATATTGGTAGCTAGAGTCGTTCAAGGAATTCGGGACATGGGTGACTAGTTAACGTTAGTTTTGCTCTCTCTGTGTGTTCGTGCCGTGAAAGGAGGGGTTTCTTCTTTGTCTGAAAGCAATGGATAGCTAGTATGCTAACTATTCTAGCTAACTAACTGGCTGAATAAGTTGACGACGGACTCGCTCAAGCTGTCGGGACTAACACACAACGTTAGACACGGACACTAACGATCTGCTTGGCGTGTTGACACACTGGTGGTTTGTTGTGGCCGAGTATTGGTGCTAAACCGTGTTGTTGAAGTCCAGCATGCTAGCTGGCTGTGGCGTCTTATGACTAGGTGCCCTGGACGATTTTCACGGAAGAATACTGTACCTAGTTAGCTAGCTGAATAAACTAAGTTAGTCTATTCCTAGAAAACATTGAACCGCTGTAGTTTACAACAATTATAGTTTCTGAGGTGGAAGTTGGGAGAGTTATATTTGGGTGTTGTGGTGAGGGAGGCCCCGCTCTCTCCTTTCCCAGATGTTTAGTTCATTTCATTCCGATCTCCTTTGCATTATTGTAGCCATTTTCTGCAGCCTGTCAACTATGCCACTTTCTATCCCTGTTCTCTCCTCTCCGCACAGGCTATACAAACGCCTCACACCGCGTAGCTGCTGCCTCTCTAACCTGGTGGTCCCTGCACGCACCACCCACGTGGAGTTCCAGGTCTCAGGTAGCCTCTGGAACTGCCGTTCTGCTGCCAACAAGGCACAGTTCATCTCAGCCTATGCTACCCTCCAGTCCCTCGACTTCTTGGCGCTGACGGAAACATGGATTACCACTGAAAACACTGCTACTCCTACTGCTCTCTCCTCGTCTGACCATGTGTTCTCGCATACCCCGAGAGCATCTGGTCAGCGGGGTGGTGGCACAGGAATCCTCATCTCTCCCAAATGGACATTCTCTATTTTTCCCCTGACCCATCTGTCTATCTCCTCATTTGAATTCCATGCTGTCACAGTCACTAGCCCATTTAAGCTTAATATCCTTGTCATCTATCGCCCTCCAGGTTTCCTTGGAGAGTTCATCAATGAGCTTGACGCCTTGATAAGTTCCTTTCCTCAGGATGGCTCACCCCTCACAGTTCTGGGGGACTTCAACCTCCCTACGTCTACCTTTGACTCATTTCTCTCTGCCTCCTTCTTTCCACTCCTCTCCTCTTCTGACCTCACCCTCTCACCATCCCCCCCTACTCACAAGGCAGGCAATACGCTTGACCTCATCTTTACTAGATGCTGTTCTTCTACTAATCTCACTGCAACTCCCCTCCATGTCTCCGACCACTACTTTGTATCCTTTTCTCTCTCGCTCTCCTCCAACACTACTCACTCTGCCCCTACTCAGATGGTAATGCGCCGTCGCAACCTTCGCTCTCTCTCTCCCGCTACTCTCTCCTCTTCCATCTTATCATCTCTTCCCTCTGCTCAATCCTTCTCCCTCCAATCTCCTGATTCTGCCTCCTCAACCCTCCTCTCCTCCCTTTCTGCATCCTTTGACTCTCTATGTCCCCTATCCTCCCGGCCGGCTCGGTCCTCCCCTCCAGCTCCGTGGCTTGATGACTCATTGCGAGCTCACAGAACAGGGCTCCGGGCAGCCGAGCGGAAATGGAGGAAAACTAGACTCCCTGCGGACCTGGCATCTTTTCACTCCCTCCTCTCTACATTTTCTTAATCTGTTTCTGCTGCTAAGGCCACTTTCTACCACTCTAAATTCCAAGCATCTGCCTCTAACCCTAGGAAGCTCTTTGCCACCTTCTCCTCCCTGCTGAATCCTCCTCCCCCCCCCCCCCCCCCCCCCCTCCTCCCTCTCTGTGGATGACTTCGTCAACCATTTTGAAAAGAAGGTTGACGAAATCCGATCCTCGTTTGTTAAGTCAAATGACACTGCTGGTCCTGCTCACACTGCCCTACCCTATGCTTTGACTTCTTTCTACCCTCTCTCTCCAGATAAAATCTTGCGACTTGTGACGGCCGGCCGCCCAACAACCTGCCCGCTTGACCCTATCCCCTCCTCTCTTCTCTAGACCATCTCCGGTGACCTTCTCCCTTACCTCACCTCGCTGATCAACTCATCCTTGACCGCTGGCTATGTCCCTTCCGTCTTCAAGAGAGCGAGAGTTGCACCCCTTCTCAAAAAACCAACACTCGATCCCTCTGATGTCAACACCCACAGACCAGTATCCCTTCTTTCTTTTCTCTCCAAAACTATTGAGCGTGCCGTCTTTAGCCAACTCTCTTGCTATCTCTCTCAGAATGACCTTCTTGATCCAAACCAGTCAGGTTTCAAGACTGGTCATTCAACTGAGACTGCTCTTCTCTGTGTCACGGAGGCTCTCCGCACTGCTAAAGCTAACTCTCTCTCCTCTGCTCTTGTCCTTCTAGACCTGTCTGCTGCCTTTGATACTGTGAACCATCAGATCCTCCTCTCCACCCTCTCCGAGCTGGGCATCTCCGGCGCGGCTCACTCTTGGATTGCGTCCTACCTGACCGGTCGCTCCTACCAAGTGGCGTGGCGAGAAGCTGTCTCCGCACCATGTGCTCTCACCACTGGTGTCCCCCAGGGCTCAGTTCTAGGCCCTCTCCTATTCTCGCTATACACCAAGTCACTTGGCTCTGTCATATCCTCACATGGCCTCTCCTATCATTGCTACGCAGACGACACACAACTAATCTTCTCCTTTCCCCCTTCTGATAACCAGGTGGCGAATCGCATCTCTGCATGTCTGGCAGACATATCAGTATGGATGACGGATCACCACCTCAAGCTGAACCTTGGCAAGACGGAGCTGCTCTTCCTCCCGGGGAAGGACTGCCCGTTCCATGATCTCGCCATCACGGTAGACAACTCCGTTGTCTCCTCCTCCCAGAGTACGAAGAGCCCTGGCGTGACCCTGGACAACACCCTGTCGTTCTCCGCTAACATCAAGGCGGTGACCCGATCCTGTAGGTTCATGCTCTACAACATTCGGAGAGTACGACCCTGCCTTACACAGGAAGCGGCACAGGTCCTAATCCAGGCACTTGTCATCTCCCGTCTGGATTACTGCAACTCGCTGTTGGCTGGGCTCCCTGCCTGTGCCATTAAACCCCTACAACTCATCCAGAATGCCGCAGCCCGTCTGGTGTTCAACCTTCCCAAGTTCTCTCACGTCACCCCGCTCCTCCGCACACTCCACTGGCTTCCAGTTGAAGCTCGCATCTGCTACAAGACCATGGTGCTTGCCTACGGAGCTGTGAGGGGAACGGCACCTCCGTACCTTCAGGCTCTGATCAGTCCCTACACCCAAACGAGGGCATTGCGTTCATCCACCTCTGGCCTGCTGGCTCCCCTACCTCTGCTGAAGCACAGTTCCCGCTCAGCCCAGTCAAAACTGTTCGCTGCTCTGGCACCCCAATGGTGGAACAAGTTCCCTCACGACGCCAGGACAGCGGAGTCACTCACCACCTTCCGGAGACATTTGAAACCCCACCTCTTTAAGGAACACCTGGGATAGGATAAAGTAATCCTTCTAACCCCCCCCTTACCCCACCCCACCCCCCAAAAAAATAAATAAATAAATAAATAAATAAATAAATAACATTGTAAAGTGGTAATCCCACTGGCTATAAGGTGAATGCACCAATTTGTAAGTCGCTCTGGATAAGAGCGTCTGCTAAATGACGTAAATGTAAATGTAAAATGGGAAAAGGTGAATGTCACAGGGTTGATGTATTTCTCAATGCATTGCAGTCAATGGGAAAATATGAGTGTCACAGGGTTGATGTTCTTCTCAATACATTGCAGTCAATAGGAAAAGATGAGTTTCACAGGGTTGACGTTTTTCTTGTTTATCTCATGTCTGTCTCTCTCTCACTACCTTCTCTTTATCCCCCCTCATTCTCTTTTCTCTCTCCCCCTTCGTTCACCCTCTCCACCATCTCCCCCCTCTCTTACCCTCTCTGTCTCTCTCTCCCCTCTGTGCCCCTCCCTCACTCTCCCCCTTCTCTCTTTATCCCTCCTCCCTCCACCATTCTCTCTCACTCCTTCTTTCCCTCCCTCCACCTCCTCTCATCTCTCTCCCTCCTCTCTCTCCCCGTCCATCCTTCACCCTCTCCCTCTTTGTCTCCCCTTCCCTCACACTCCCCCTTAAATTTCAAATGACGGGTCATGGAAGATAAAAAAATGGTAACCCTTCAAAACCGCCCCTATGACCCCCAACTAAGTAACTTCCTGTAATCAGACAGACAGACACACAGGCCGACAGACAGAGAGGCAGGCAGGCTGACAGGCATGCAGGCAGTTAGGCAGACAGACAGACACAGACAGACACAAACAGTTTCAAGTTTCAAGTCATTCAAAAAAAATTTTTTAGCTATATTCTCTTCAGATGTAATTTTAACTTTATTTAACTAAGCAAGTCAGTTAAGAACAAATTCTTATTTACAATGACAGCCTACACCGGCCAAACCCGGACGACACTGGGCCAATTGTGCGCAACCCTATGGGACTCCCAATCACGTCCGGTTGTGATACAGCCTGGAATCAAACCAAGGGATCTGTAGTGATGCCTCAAGCACTAAGATGCAGTGCCTTAGACCGCTGCGTCACTCGGGAGTTCTCGAACTGCAAGACCATTGTGTCCAATGGAGGTCAAAAATGTTTTGGGTTGATTGACTTCAAATTTCATACGCAGGTTCCCCCGGTCACAAATATGTAACATTTGGGAAGAGTAAACCTTTTTAACCCTTTGAAACTACCCCTATGACCCCCAACTATGTCACTTCCTGTAATGTACGGCCTCCTGGGTACAAGTCTTTCAGTACGAATTTACCATTCTACAGAGGATGGAAGACAGTGTTTTTGTGTAACTGCAGGGAAAGAATGGAGGACCATGTTGAGGATGAATTAAGACATTTCCTGTTGCCAAAGGAAGCTGAACCTCAACACAGGGCATTCCTATAAGGTCACGATTGGTTGTGTGCAAGGACGGTTAGCTAGCTCAATCGTAGTCAATGGGGGCATCATGGTTATGTGAGGGCTGTAGGTAATGCTTTTATATGGAAGAAAAGCCTTGTTCTCTGTGGGACCAAGTTTTCACTGTGAATAATTAATTTCACATGGTCAGATGTAGGCTTGTGTCTGTTGAACGATCCCATGCATGAATTTTGTTTCTAGCCTCAACCGTTCTGCCGATGTCACTCAAAAGCACATTAATTGTAGGTTAGGCTTCAAGTGAGGCCTACCTTTCTGCCTTGTAGTGGTGGGGGGGGGGGGGGGGGGGGGATTAATTAATTGGATCAACCCTTTGACACGTACGAACACACGGTGTGATCATTCTGCAGGGTGTGATCATCAGTGGTCCCTGCAGCGTACACTCAAACCGGTGTGATTAGAACACTTATTTAGAACGTCCAGTTACGATTGACGCAACAGTCCGCATTTGAGCTGGCCACTGTTTTTCACAGAAACATTTCTCACAAACACAGTCTTTACGACATTATGTCCTGAATGTGAGAAGTTTATTTTTGGATGCAATGTGCAGACATTCACAGAAATGGTGATAGAATAACACAATTCTCATCCAAACCGGAAAATGTAGGCTACATTAGCGCTATCTGAGGAAAGAGTGACCTAACACAAGCGGTCATATTTAGCGCTCGGCTGACAGAAGCCATAATATGAATTAGCTAATAGCAAGTGATCTAAATAATTGAGTAAAACACTTTCTAAAAAATTTTGTTTGTGCGAGCCGCCATTTTTCTTTTTCTTAGTGTCAACCAATGTGTCACATCTCCTCCCATTGCTCCCCTCCAGTGCTCTGATTCGCCGGTCTACTGAGCCACCGGTCTGAGCGCACCACCTCGGCAAACACCGGAATGGAAACCCAACGCACCCTAATCACCTCCAGCGCACCTGCACCTCATCATCTCATCACCACCCCTATATAGCCCTGGACTGTTCCTTATGATGTTGTGTGTGATTATTTAGCTTTGTGTCGTGTACGCTATCTTTGTTATTTCCCTTTGTCATTGTTTAAGTAAACCTTGACCTTGTTAATTCCTGCGTCTGCGTCCTGCCTCTTCTTGTACTAAGTACTCATCACACAAAGATAAGAGGTTACAAGATGAATTGGGTCTGTTTGCAGTATGCATGTTGAAGGGGGTGTGTCGTCTACCATCATTCACTTCCATTATTCATTTCCGGAGGTTTACTTGAAAGACGAGTGAACCATCACTTCACCTCATGTCCAAAGTTGTTATTAGTAAGGAAAACAACAATGAAGGCAATGCGGGCACCTGCCGGAAAATGTGCCAGGGGGGAAAAAGTTAATGCAAGTTCTGTTCTGACTGGAGATGCACAAATGTCTGCATACTTGATCTGGGGAAACACTGGGGAAGTGCTTGGGCTCTCCTCAAAGAGAGAAGTTTGTCAGGCTCAGTAATACCTCAAACGTAAATTGTCCGCAACAGTGAAATGGGCTACTTCTATGTGAATTAATGAGGAGGCATTAACACCTCAATTCAAATTTGAAATTGACAAGTTGAAACAAAGCCTATAGATAATTAGCTAGGCAGCGTGCCTTGGTTTGAGGGTAGTGTGGGTTAACTGTCCTGTTGCGTAACAATCACATTTTGGAACAGTGAGTGCATTCTGACCTCACGCTGGGGTGACGTTAGAGTTATTTGGAGCCCTAACTCTAGCTTCATGTCCACATCCCGGCTCAACCCTAAACCTAGCACCCGTGCGTCATTATAAGTAACATAATAAAAAAATCTCCATGAAAATCCTTCAGCTTAAACTAGAGATATCTGCTTAAGATATCTGTTTTTTTCATGGGCTGCGTCTCAATCTGATGCATCCGCCTATTCCAGCCTTTCGCTTCTGTGGTGGAAGGTGGCCGAGCTACAGCACTGTTTGTCAGACCATAAGACATCCCGAAAACGTCTGTAGCGTCCGAACGATTTGGCCTACTAATATGACCACTATGGAAAGATGAATCTCTCATGAAAATGATGGTGTTCTCAGTTTTGCTCTACGACACCCACAAGCCCCACGGGACTCGTCTGAGGTCGGTAATGCTGATGTGCCAACTTTGTTCCGTAGCATCCGAACGGTTTGGCCGACTAATATGACCACTCTATGGAAAGATGAGACTTTTGCTCTACGACCCCCACAAGTGTCACGGGACTCGTCTGAAGGTAACCCATACAAATGAATGGAAGTATGGAGGTAGTTTTGTGCCAACAAAAATAAGGGGTTAAATATTTCCTGAGCTTTGTTATATCTCCTAGATAGGTCAGGCTTCAAGGGAGGCCTACCTTGCTGCCATGTAGTGGGGGGAGGGGCAAATTAATAAATTGTTTGTTGGATTAAGGTTAGGGTTATGTCTAGGGTTGAGGCCCTAACCCTAACCCTAGCTTCATGTCCACATCCCGGCTCAACCCTAAACCTAGCCTCAACCCTAACCGTAACCCTAACCTTGTTTCATCTCCTCATCTTGGCTCAACCCTAACCCTAGCCATAACCCTAACACTAACTCCAAGACTAACTCTTGTCCACATTCCAGCTCAACCCTAACTCCAAGAGCTGAGCCAAGATGTGGAGGGTTAGACTTATGGCAAGGGTTAGGGTTGAGCAGGATGTGGACACGAAGGTAGTTTGAGTTTAGAGTTTGCCTGCCTGACTGTCTGTCTCTCTGTGAGTGGGTCTGTCTGTGAGTTTATACGTCTGTGTGTCTGCCTTCCATGTCTGTCTGTGAGTGGATACTGTATGTCTGTCTGAGACTTTCATATTCATATATTCACATTTCATAGTCTTGAATTTCTATGCATCAATATCCTGTCTTTGGAGGTGGGAAAGTGGAGAGAGTGGTGGAGGTGGGAGAGAGGAGTGATTGAGAGAAGGGAGAGAAATAGATTAGAGGGAGGGGGGAAGAAGGAGGGAGATAGAATGGAGGGGGAGGAGGGAAAGAGAGAGAGAGGGGGGGGGGGAGAGAGAGAAGGAGAAGGTGAAGGAGGGAGGGGGAAAGAGAGAAATAGAGAGAGGGAAGGGAGGGAGGGTGTCATGTCTGTGATGCCTTTCTCTATGCGTCCACATTGTGATCCTAATCTTCCCCATTGAATGCAATGTATTCCCTTAGGCATCAACCCTGACACTCATCTTTTCCTATTGACTGCAATGTATTGAGAAAAACATCAACCCTGTGACACACATCTTTTCCCATTGAGAAAAATGTCAACCCTGTGACACTCATCTTTTCCCATTGAGAAAAATGTAAACCCTGTAAAACTAATATTTTCCCATTGACTGCAATGTATTGAGAAAAACTTGAACCTTGTGACACTCATTATTTCCCATTGACTGCAATGTGTTGAGATAAACGTCAACCCTGTGACACTCATCTTTTCCCTTTGAGAAAAATGTCAACCCTGTGAAACTAATATTTTCCCATTGACTGCAATGTATTGAGAAAAATTTGAACCTTGTGACACTCATTTTTTCCCATTGACTGCAATGTGCTGAGATAAACGTCAACCCTGTGACACTCATCTTTTCCCTTTGACTGCAATGTATTGAGGAAAACGTCAACTACTGTGACATTTTAGCTTTTTACAAAAATGTGCCAGGATGACATTTCTGGGCTGATAATGAGTTGCCTCTCCCCTTCTCTCCTCTCCATAGCAGACAATGACTGGGATAGAAGGGGCGAGAGTGAGACAGAGAGATGGATGGAATTAGAAAAATAGGGAGAGATAAATAAGGAGAGAGAGAGCATAGATCTTTGAAGTGCAACTGTCTGTCTGTCAAATTATGAGGTAAAATGGTGTACAGGTGTGGGAACCGACCACAGATGGATCTCTGCAGGTCATAGATGGGGTAGGGCGGGGTGGAGGGGGAATGGGTAGGTGGAATGGATGGAGGGAGTAAGAGAGGTGGAGTGGGTGTGAGCAAGAGAAGGGTTGGTAGAGGGTGGAAAGAGGTGGACGAGAGGAGAGTTAAAGGTTGAGATGGATGTGTTTGATGAACTGCAGGAGCAGACAAAACAGGTTGTCAAATCTTCACCCCACCATCCATCCATCATACACTACTCCAATGAGATTACAGAGGTTCTGAATCTTGTTCAATGATCTGTATTTTCTCACAGAACCTGTATTATCTCTATTTAAGAGTGGTTGAGACACTGTGTCGTACATTGGTGTAAGGTAGTGGACAGAGGTAACCACACCCTAACCCAGGCTGGTTTCAGCTTATAAAGTGACGATTTAAGATTTTGATCACTAATCATTAACCTTATTAAACCTAACCCTAGCCTGAAATAAAGAACAACCCAAGTACTCCGTTCTGCCACCTCTGGTCTCTTGGCCCTCCCACCCCTACGGGAGGGCAGCTCCCGCTCAGCCCAGTCCAAGCTCTTCTCTGTCCTCGCTCCCCAATGGTGGAACCAATGGTCACTCCCCTCCAAAAAAATAAAAACAACTTTTTTTTTTTTTTACTAGCTCGGAATTTGCTGATAGCTACTTTATTGAGGAACAATGTACTTACTATGATATGTGGTTGTCACACCTAGCCATCTTAAGATGAATGCACTAAAGTCGCTCTTCTAAATGACTAAAACATAAATGTAAATGTAAACAATAAAGAACTAACAAGGGATTCAAAGAAACCATTTGCCAGATGTGAGAGCATGTAGCCCGTCTCATCACAATAGATTGTGATATGTTCTAGTCCAGGTTAATCTGAAGTGAGCGTGAAGTGAGTGTGGATAGCGGGGAAAATCAAAACCATCCTGATTGGCTGACAGTCCTTGTTAGCTGTATGATTGTAGAGTGACTACGCCTGGCCCTCCTACAGATGAGGAAATACAGTTTGAGACAGAGATTCCTTAGAGATCTGAGTTTAGAAACACATACACACACGCCTGTATATACACGTGCGCACACACACACACTCTATCAAATAGAGAGTCCAAACACATAACTGTCAATGGTGCATCATCTGATGATGCGTCTCTCTGATGTGACAGAGAGGACCAGGTTTGCAGACCAGCGATGATTAATATGGCTAGGCTGCTGTTTGGCAACTGTTGGTTCGATACAGTGCATTCAGAAAGTATTCAGACCCCTTGACTTTTTCGACATTTTGTTATGTTACAGCCTTATTCTCAAATTGATAAAAGTATTTTTTTTACTCATCAATCTACACACAATATCCCATAATGACAAAGTGAAAAACAGTTTTTTTGAAATGTTTGCAAATGTATATAAAAATAAATAAATAAATACCTTATTTACATAACTATTCAGACCCTTCGCTATGAGACTCGAAATTGAGCTCAGGTGCATCCTGTTTCCATTGATCATCCTTCAGATGTTTCTACAACTTGATTGGAATCCACTTGTGGTAAATTAAATTGACTGGACATGATTTGGAAAGGCACACACCTGTCTATATAAGGTCCCACAGTTGACTGTGCATGTCAGAGCAAAAACCAAGCCATGAGGTCGAAGGAATTGTCCGTAGAGCTCCGAGACAGGATTGTGTCGAGGCACAGATTTGGGGAAGGGTACCAAAAAAATTATGCGGCACACAGTGGCCTCCATCATTCTTAAATGGAAGAAGTATGGAACCACCAAGACTCTTCCTAGAGCTGGCCGCCCGGCCAAACTGAGCAATCGGGGGAGAAGGGCATTGGTCAGGGAGGTGACCAAGTCATGAGGTCGAACCCGATGGTCACTCTGACAGAGCTCCAGAGTTCCTCTGTGGAGATGGGAGAACCTTCCAGAAGGACAACCATCTCTGCAGCACTCCACCAATCATGCCTTTATCGTAGAGTGGCCAGACGTAAGCCACTCCTCAGTAAAAGGCACATGAAAGCCTGCTTGGAGTTTGCCAAAAGGCACCTAAAGGACTCTCAGACCATAAGAAACAAGATTCTCTGGTCTGATGAAAATAAGATTGAACTCTTTTTGGTCTGAATGCCAAGCATCACGTCTGTAAGAAACCTGGCACCATCCCTATGGTGAAGCATGTTGGTGGCAGCATCATGCTGTGGGGATGTTTTGCAGTGGCAGGGACTTGGAGACTAGTCAGGATCGAGGGAAAGATGAACGGAGCAAAGTACAGAGAGATCCTTGATGAAAACCTGCTCCAAAGCGCTCATGACCTCATACCCGGGCAAAGGTTCAACTTCCAACAGGACAACGACCCTAAGCACACAGCCAAGACAATGCAGGAGCGGCTTTGGGACAAGAGTCTGAATGTCCTTGAGTGGCCCAGCCAGGGCCCGATCAAACATCTCTGGAGAGACCTGGAAATAGCTGTGCAGCGAAGCTCCCCATCCAACCTGACAGAGCTTGAGAGGATCTGCAGAGAATAATGGGAGAAACTCCCCAAATTCAGGTGTGCAAAGCTTGTGGTGTCATACCCAAAAAGACTCAAGGCTGTAATCGCTACCAAAGGTGCTTGAACAAAGTACTGAGTAAAGGGTCTGAATAAATAATAATAATAATATGCCATTTAGCAGACGCTTTTATCCAAAGCGACTTACAGTCATGCGTGCATACATTTTTTGTGTATGGGTGGTCCCGGGGATCGAACCCACTACCTTGGCGTTACAAGCGCCGTGCTCTACCAGCTGAGCTACAGAGGACCAATACTTATGTTATATTTCCGTTTTTAAAAAATTCTAAAAATCTGTTTTTGCTTTGTCATTACGGGGTATTGTGTGTAGATTGATGAAGGAAAAAAACAATTTAATCAATTTTGGAATAAGGCTGTAATGTAACAAAATGTGGAAAAGGTAATGGGGTCGGAATACTTTCCGAATGCACTGTATGCACTGGAAAGGCTTTATAAGCATTGAAAACAACTTTGTTGTTGTTTTTATTATTCTGTCTGGGTTATTTTGATGGGTAAATTAGTAGGTATAATCGTTAGCGGAATTATGGGAAAAATGTTTAGTTCCAACAAGCGTTTCTGCCAAACAGCTGAAAGAGAAAGGTAAGATCCCTCTCCCTCCTCCTGCACTTGTTTCACACACATGAAAGCCATTTAGACGCACTTAACTGTCTATGAACAATTAAGGCATGCCATAACGATGTCTTAATGCACAACTTCTGAACCCTATTTTCTCCTTCTTCACTTGTGCGCCTGCCGAACAATTATTAACCATCTTCATCTGCTTCATCACTTCATGAATTTAACATTATCCCTTGTCATTACCATAACTACACTATCAAAGACATTATTTTCACAGGAATCTCTCTTAGATGTATTGTCAAGGAGGTGGGTATCCGTCACCATTTAAAATTCACAAGCCATACAAGCCTAATGAGTGTACAGTATATGCATGTCTGAGTGTACCGTATGGAAATGCATACGTGTGAGTGATCGCGAGGGGAGTTGTGTGTGTGTTTGTGTGTGTGTGTGCGTATCTACGCTCCACTTATCTAGTTTGTCTGATTCATCTTGCCGTGAGTAGCCGCTTTCCCCTTATTGGAATGCCATGCTTTCCTGTTCTGGCAGAGGCTATTATGTCTGCATATAATGTGTGTAGCATATGATAAAAAGTGTAACACATTTACATAATGTTTGAGTGAGTGGGGAGAGTGTGTGTGTGTGTGTGCGTGCGTGGGTGCGTGCGCGTGTGTGCAGTTCACTCGCCAGGGTTTGATTCATTAGTCAGAGGAATTTGATGGACATCCAGGATGAGGTAGAGTAATTAGCATTTCCTTCTAGCAGTTCTCTCTCCCTCTGTCTCTTTCTCTCTCTCAGCACTGTGATGTCCTGTGAAGTGTAGAAATGAGGCATGGTTGTGTGTTGTCCTTCCTGCACTGCCGGTGCTTTAACAGACTGTAATTATGTTCTGCCAGGGACAAGATCAGTGTGAAGAACAAAGTGTGCAGGAAAACATTGGCACGACTACTGGGCTGATTTGTACAAAATGTTTAAGACATACACATACACACAAACACAAACAAAAACAAACACACAAACTGTCTCTCTTTCTCTCAGACTTAAACACACACACACACACACACAGAAAAACAGACATATAAACATGCTACATACCTACGTTTTTGTCCCTGGGTGTCGTTAGTTTATTTTGCTTTCCAAAGAAATGTATTTGCTTATTAATGTAGCAAATAACGGCTGGTGTGGTTCAGCTGTTAGACACAGTATACATGGGAAAAGACACACACACACGCATGCAAACACACACACCATCTGAAAATCATTCAGCAACACCACAAGTTTCTGTCTATCCCTGGTGACAGTAAATTGGGTGGTTGCGCATCCATATTTTCATATGCTGATAACCCTATTATGGGTGCTGAACAGCTCATTTGAAAGTGATTGGAGAGAAACATGCAGGCAGTGACTAAACTCCTACTTAGTGGCTGCTAGATTTAAGGGTCTTTATCATGTTACAGATAACATGGACACATTCATAAAGGGCTGTTGTACTAATGGGTAGATAACACGCACCATCCATCACGAGATGTCCTCTATGTGTGTTTTAAGTAACCCAACATTGGGCCTGCAGCTATCTGGAATAAACTGGAGGTTTTGCAAGGAGGCATCTATGATCTAATGGGGAATGTATTAAACTTCTAGACCACATTTAGACTATCATAGCGGACAATAGTCTTCATTTGGAAAACGAAAAACACACGGGAAACAGACAAAAACAACTTTTACCCCCTGAAGAAAATCATCATACACATTATTTTCAGTTTCTCACCTTCTTCCCCCCCACCCTCTCTCCCTCTCTCTCTCTCTCTCTCTCTGTCTGTCTGCCTGTCTCTCTCTCTCTCGCTCTCATTCTTTCCCTCTCTCTCTGTATCCCCCATGATTACCACACCGCCCGGAGCTGCTGAATTTTAATAGGGGACCCTTGCCTATTATTTTCCCCATGTGATAGTCATTTTTTACAAATATGTGAGTGTTTACATGAAATACAGGATGTTTTTATTAGGGCTTATGTATGTAATGTATCTAAGGGATGACAGGGAGTGTGTGGAGAGGTTTGGAATATGCTTATTGTAGTAACTCAATCAGATTATTACACAGTCACATAGGTAGTAACATGAAGAGGAGATAGAATACCTTACAATCAGTATTAACCCAATCAGATAACATATTACTGATTGTCATGACCGTCTTTATTTTGTATTAGGAGGATCCGTGGCCTGACCTGAGAGGGCTGGCAGTTAGTGAATGTGATTAGCAAGACTGAAACAATGGAGCTACGGCGCTAGCATTGCTGTTGGCTGTTACTCTACTGCAATGGTCACCAACCAGTTGATCGCAATCGACTGGTCGATCTCCAAGGCATACCTCGTCGATCACCAAACATTTCTGTAAATAAAACAATGATAAAGCTGTGCGTTCCTATTTTTTGCATTCGTTTCGCGCTGTTGGCGGTAGGTGCATTTGATTCAGCAGCCCTAGCACCAGGAAGGCAAGGTGTTTTCATTTTGAACCATTTCATGTGTCTGAAGGTAGAACTCAGCACTGTCAACACTTTGTTCAACAACTTTATAAGCCATAAAATGGGCTTTCTCCATACTTCCACACCAGTGTGTCACGATCGTTGAGAGACGGGTCGGACCAAGGTGCAGTGTGAAAAGCGTACATGTTTATCAACTCAATAAACATAAAACAAAACAAGAAACGTGAAGTCCTCAGGCTATACACATACAAACCTAAACGGAACAAGATCCCACAACTAAGGTAGGCAACATGGCTACCTAAGTATGATCCCCAATCTGACACAACGAGCGACAGCTGTCTCTGATTGGGAATCACACCCGGCCAAACATACAGTGGGGGAAAAAAGTATTTAGTCAGCCACCAATTGTGCAAGTTCTCCCACTTAAAAAGATGAGAGAGGCCTGTAATTTTCATAATAGGTACACGTCAACTATGACAGACAAATTGAGAAAAGAAAATCCAGATAATCACATTGTAGGATTTTTAATGAATTTATTTGCAAATTATGGTGGAAAATAAGTATTTGGTCACCTACTAACAAGCAAGATTTCTGGCTCTCACAGACCTGTAACTTCTTCTTTAAGAGGCTCCTCTGTCCTCCACTTGTTACCTGTATTAATGGCACCTGTTTGAACTTGTTATCAGTATAAAAGACGCCTGTCCACAACCTCAAACAGTCACACTCCAAACTCCACTATGGCCAAGACCAAAGAGCTGTCAAAGGACACCAGAAACAAAATTGTAGACCTGCACCAGGCTGGGAAGACTGAATCTGCAATAGGTAAGCAGCTTGGTTTGAAAAAATCAACTGTGGGAGAAATTATTAGGAAATGGAAGACATACAAGACACTGATAATCTCCCTCGATATGGGGCTCCACGCAAGATCTCACCCCGTGGGGTCAAAATGATCACAAGAACGGTGAGCAAAAATCCAAGAACCACACGGGGGGATCTAGTGAATTACCTGCAGAGAGCTGGGACCAAAGTAACAAAGCCTACCATCAGTAACACACTACGCCGCCAGGGACTCAAATCCTGCAGTGCCAGACGTGTCCCCCTGCTTAAGCCAGTACATGTCCAGGCCCGTCTGAAGTTTGCTAGAGTGCATTTGGATGATCCAGAAGAGGATTGGGAGAATGTCATATGGTCAGATGAAACCAAAATAGAACTTTTTGGTAAAAACTCAACTCGTCGTGTTTGGAGGACAAAGAATGCTAAGTTGCATCCAAAGAACACCATACCTACTGTGAAGCATGGGGGTGGAAACATCATGCTTTGGGGCTGTTTTTCTGCAAAGGGACCAGGACGACTGATCCGTGTAAAGGAAAGAATGAATGGGGCCATGTATCGTGAGATTTTGAGTGAAAACCTCCTTCCATCAGCAAGGGCATTGAAGATGAAACGTGGCTGGGTCTTTCAGCATGACAATGATCCCAAACACACCGCCCGGGCAATGAAGGAGTGGCTTCGTAAGAAGCATTTCAAGGTCCTGGAGTGGCCTAGCCAGTCTCCAGATCTCAACCCCATAGAAAATCTTTGGAGGGAGTTGAAAGTCCTTGTTGCCCAGCGACAGCCCCAAAACATCACTGCTCTAGAGGAGATCTGCATGGAGGAATGGGCCAAAATACCAGCAACAGTGTGTGAAAACCTTGTGAAGACTTACAGAAAACGTTTGACCTGTGTCATTGCCAACAAAGGGTATATAACAAAGTATTGAGAAACTTTTGTTATTGACCAAATACTTATTTTCCACCATCATTTGCAAATAAATTCATTAAAAATCCTACAATGTGATTTTCTGGATTTTTGTTTCTCATTTTGTCTGTCATAGTTGACGTGTACCTCTGATGAAAATTACAGGCCTCTCTCATCTTTTTTTCAAGTGGGAGAACTTGCACAATTGGTGGCTGACTAAATACTTTTTTTCCCCCACTGTAGATAGATCAACCTAGATCTACAACATAGAAATACACTAACATAGATCTCAACAGAAAACTCACACCCTGACCCAACCAACAAGAGTTCTCTTGATCAGGGTGTGACAGTACGTCTGGGCCTGGATCGGCAATCCTCCCATGATGCACCAAGCCCTGTCTGGACCCTGGTGTGGGAGGCCCCGACCCTGGAGAGGGGCTGACTTCTGGCCGGAGCTGAACTGGACCCCGTTGGAGCGGACTGCTCTGGCTCTGGAGTGGAGCCGCTGACCGGAGCTGAACTGGACAACGGTGGAGCGGACCGGAGTGGAGCCGCTGATCGGAGCTGGACTGGGCACCGGTGGAGCGGAATGCTCTGGGTCCGGAGTGGATCCGCTGACCGGAGCTGTACTAGGCACCGGTGGAGCGGACTGCTCTGGCTCCGGAGTGGAGCAGCTGACCGGTGCTGAAATAGACCCCGGTGGAGCGGACTACTCTGACTCCGGAGTGGAGCCGCTGACCGGAGCTGGACTGGGCACCGGTGGAGCGGAATGCTCTGGCTCCGGAGTGGATCCGCTGACCGGAGCTGGACTAGGCACCGGTGGAGCGGACTGCTCTGGCTCCGGAGTGGAGCAGCTGACCGGTGCTGGACCAGGCACCGGTGGAACGGGCACGGGCCGTGCCGGACTGGGAACACGCACCACTGGCTTGGTGCGGGGGGCAGGCACGGGCCGGGCCGGACTGGGGACACGCATCACTGGTCTGGTGCGAGGAGCAGGTACGGGGTGTACCGGGCTGGCGACACGCACCACTGGTTTGGTGCGAGGAGCAGGCACGGGCCGTACCGGACTGGGAACACACACCACTGGCTTGGTGCGGGGAGCAGGTACGGGGCGTACCGGGCTGGCGACACGCACCACTGGTTTGGTGCGGGGAGTAGGTACGGGCCGTACCGGACTGGTAGCATGCACCACTAGCTTGGTGCGAAGCACAGGCACGGGCCATACCAGGCTGAAGACATGCACCACTGGTTTGGTGCGAGGAGCAGGCACGGGCCGGACTGGATACACGCACCACTGGTTTGGTGCGAGGAGCAGGCACGGGCCGTGCCGGACTGGATACAGGCATCACTGGTTTGGTGCGGGGAGCAGATACGGGCCGTGCCGGACTGGATACAGGCTCCACTGGTTTGGTGTGAGGAGCAGGCACGGGTCGTGCCGGACTGGAGACACGCACCACTGGTTTGGTGCGGGGAGCAGGTACGGGCCGTACTGGACTGGATACACGCACCACTAGTTTGGTGCGGGGAGCTAGCACAACCCGTTCTGGCCGGATGCCCACTTTCGCACGGCACGTGCGGGGCGCTGGCACAGGACGCACTGGGCTGTAAAGGCGCACTGGCGACACAGTGCATAGGACTGGCACAGGATATACTGGACCGTGGAGGCGCACTGGAGACCAGGAGCGTTGAGCCGGCACAACCCGTCCTGGTTGAATGCCCACTTTTGCACGACACGTGTGGGGCGCTGGCACAGGACGCACTGGGCTGTGAATGCGCACTGGCGACACAGTGCGTATCTCCGCATACCTAGGTTCCTCAATGAACACACGCTCCTTTTGTTGCCTGACCAGCTCCTCTCTCCGTGCCTCCACTACTTCCTTCTCCCTTTGAGCCTCCTGTAGCGCCTCCCTCTGAACGGATAACTCCTGCTCCCTCTGAGCTAACAGCCCCTGTCACGTGGTGGCCTCCTCTCTCAGACTGCTCCAGTCCTTCTCTCTCTCTCGCCAATCCTCCTCCAGTGAGGACTCCTCCGGGAGCCCTCACGAGTTACTGAACAGAAACTCATCGTCGTCGTAATCCTACGACTCCTCCGTGTAAAACTGTTCCCATTCCTGTTCCCATGGTCGTAGGGACTCCAACTGGTGAGAAGCGTACATGTTTATTAACTCAATAAACATAAAACAAAACAAGAAACAACGTAATGTGAAGTCCTCAGGCTATACACATACAAGCCTAAACGGAACAAGATCCCACAACTAAGGTAGGCAACATGGCTACCTAAGTATGATTCCCAATCAGAGACAACAAGCGACAGCTGCCTCTGATTGGGAATCACACCCGGCCAAACATAGATAGATCAACCTAGATCTACAATATAGAAATACACTAACATAGATCTCAACAGAAAACTCACACCCTGACCCAACCAACAAGAGTTCTCTTGATCAGGGCATGACACGGTGGTGGTCGGTGCCATTTAAGATGAGGGAGGATGATTATTTATTTTATGAACAAGGCCTTATTTCTATTACAGCATACAGTGTATTCGGAAAGTATTCAGACCCCTTGACTTTTTCCACATTTTGTTAGGTTAAAGCCTTATTCTAAAATTGATTAAATTAAGTGTTTTCCTCATCAATCTACACACAATACCCCATAATGACAAAGTGAAAACAGGTTTCTAGAAAATTACATAAGTATTCAGACCCTTTGCTATGAGACTCGAAGTTGAGCTCAGGTGAATCCTTTTTCCATTGATCATCTGTGGTAAATTAAATTGATTGGACATGACTTGGAAAGGCACACACCTGTCTATATACAGTGGGGAGAACAAGTATTTGATACACTGCCGATTTTGCAGGTTTTCCTACTTACAAAGCATGTAGAGGTCTGTAATTTTTATCATAGGTACACTTCAACTGTGAGAGACGGAATCTAAAACAAAAATCCATAAAATCACATTGTATGATTTTTAAGTAACATCATTGGCAGGGTAATTCAAGCATAGTGTGAGGACAGACGCTAGGAGACAAGAAGCAAGTACAGGGAGTGAACATTTAATATATACACACGACAGCGTCTGGACAGGGGAAACATAATGACATTAATGCTGACACCGGGATAACAACTGAGGAACAGACAGATATAGGGGAGGTAATTAAACAGTGAGGAGGTCCAATGAAGCGCAGATGCGCGTAACGATGGTGACAGGTGTGCTTAACGATGGGCAGCCTGGCCCCCTCGAGCGCCAGGAGGGGGTGCGGGAGCAGGCGTGACAGTACCACCCGCTCTAGGGACGCCACCCGGGCTGGCCGAGGCATGGGAGTCGGACGAGCCGGCCGAGGCGCGGCAACCTGTCGAGCCTGACGGTCCGGCTGAGGCGTGGGAGCCTGACGAGCCGGCTGAGGCGTGGGAGCCGGCTGAGGTGTGGGGTGGGGTGGGGTGGGGTGGGGTGGGGTGGGGTGGGGTGGGAGCCTGCCGAGCCAACCGAGGCAATAAACCTCTCGAGCCAGCGAAGGCATGGAAGCGTGACGAGCCAGCTGAGGCATCACCGGTTCCCTCGGCCGCGACACCCGGACCCGACGTCACCAACCAACATACTTTCTTTCTTTTTTTTACTCCCTGATGCCTCCAATATTGGTGTCAGCATTCTGTGAGGACAGACGCTGTGAGATGAGAATCAAGTACAGGGAGTGAACATTTTATATATACACACATGAACCAAAACACGGACAGCGTCTGGACAGGGGAAACATAACGACATTAATACTGACACAGGGATAACAACTGAGGAACAGACAGATATAGGGGAGGTAATTAAACAGTGATGAAGTCCAGGTGAGTCCAATGAAGCGCAGATGCGCGTAACGATGGTGACAGGTGTGCGTAATGATGGGTAGCCTGGCGCCCTCGAGCGCCAGGTAGGGGGAGCTGGAGCAGGCGTGACACGTAGACACTGCACAAACCTCATTGCAACAAAACTGCTTTTAGTTGGTTAATGTTGCATAGGCTTATGTTTATTAAGTCATGTTTTTAACAAATCTGAGTGGTAGATCTCGGCTTGCATTTTGACTCAGAAAGTGATCTTGCCTCAGAAAAGGTTGGTGACCACTGCTCTACTGTATAATGATAGGAACAAACCCGATTCTCCTTCATTATATTTCTTAATTTGGCGAATATTCACTCAAATTACTCAGTCCCGCTCTCGTTTAGGTGGAAGTGCAAGTTAACAGAGGGGGCCTGTGATTGCAGGAGACGTGAGGAGGCCGCTCGCTAGGGAAGCAGAGAGGCTGATTGCACAGGAAGTATAATTATTGTCTGTGCATAAGGAGCTGCGGTTTTTCCTGTCCTGTATAACTGGAAAATGTAAAACTATACTGTCAAAAGGAATGAAGAGGGACTCATATGAGAACAAATGACTTCTATAAAGTTTAGAAAAATATGCCCAGTTAATGAATTAATTAAAGTTCTTAAATGAACGATGATTTTAGTTAGTTAGTAGTTATTGAAACGCTCATTCTAAAGGAAACATGTAGACAATAATGTAAGCTACATAGACAGTAAGGGGAATATTTACTAAAGGATTGCATAAAGTCTGCACCTGCTTTTATTAAAGGGAAATAAACATTGCAGACAGAATGAAAAGGAACAATAAATGTTAAGAGAAAGAGAAAGATATTCAGGTAACTTATAAATGAAGAAAGTCATGTTTTATCTTCATTCTTCTTTAATTATTTTCATAAATGTTTATTTATTTATTTGTTATTCTTCTCATTTTTTTTCTAGGTGAAAAATACAGGTCAAAACAGATTTTACACCTGGTGCACATGCTTAGCAAATGTAGCCCTGAGAGTTACAGTATGTATGAAATATTGTAGCTAGCTAGAATTTCCCTGTGGCTGGCAGGTAGCCGTCTATCTCATGGCCTGCAGCGTGCCACCAGGCATATGCTAATACACACTCAGTGCTGCCTCTCGCTGTGTGTTTACAAAACCAGAGAAACATTTACGATACCAAACCCAGATTACAGCTCTGAGACTTAACTCCTGTGATTATAAAGTGATAAGTCACAAATAAAATAACCAGTTAAAAAATAAATTGTAAAAGGATTTAAATGCTAAAGAATTTCTATAATTCCAATTCTGGGAGTGTATTGAGATCTATTGGTTTGTGCACTGTTTATCTTACACAAGCTTGCTGGCTTGAATGTACTGCGACCGTGTATTCTCTGCATTACCAATCAACACCCATTAAGTCAAGCAGTAACCTTATGGCTTTACCTTTCGACAGATAGCTGATAATTAGTGCATGTAAGTAGGAACTGGCTTTTTCTTTCTATTTCTATTTCATCTCCCTCTCTCTCACTGTTTCTCGATCTCTCTCTCTCTCTCTTTCGATCTTTCTGTCTTTATCTCTGTCTCTGTCTGTCTGTCTTTCTCTCTCGTCTGGATAGCTTATAGCTTCTGCCACACCAGGCTTTATATCAATATGCCACAGGGTGAAGAGGATGTTTGAGAGAAGATCCATTCAATATCTTACACACATACAGTACCTTAACACAAACAACACTATGTTGCTTGCAAACATCCAATGATATATAGCCAATTAAATAATCAAAACCACAATACACAAAGATATGTAGGATCTTAATTCAAGGAAAATAATTATGCAGCAACAGGCAATGTGAATTATTATATGGATTATAATTTTATGGAGATTTTTGTAGGGGTTAATACATTTTTCATAAGGGAAAATCAAGTCTGAAATTTCAAAGTGGAAATTACAACTTCAGAAGCCTTTCTAAACTTTAAATACATTACAAGTTTTACATTTACTGTACTGCATGAAAGTTCTCCTGCAACAGGCTGATCAAATTAAGATCCTACATCTGTATATGCGCAGACGCACGCACGCACACATGCACGCATGCCCACAACCCTAACCCTAACCCTAACCCCTCCCCACACACACACACACACACCAGTGGCGGTCGGTGCCGTTTAAGATGAGGGAGGATTATTTTGGGGGGAATGAACATGGCCTTGTTTCTATTACAGCATATTGGATGACTGTCATTCATATTCCATTCACCCAGCTCAACGTAACATGGATAAGTTTAGGCTACTACATTACACTCAAATTTTCCCTATATCCATCATGAGGTTGCTACAACCTAGCCTATGAATGAAAGTTTACAACGTAGCTGCACAGGTCGAGATCATTTTGAGTAATCAAGTTGAGAGACAGTGACACATTCAATACTGCCTTGCACACTCTTGCCTCAATCTAGCTGATCTAGGGCGTAATCATTAGTCCAGCAGTTGCAAACGAGAGTTTCTATTGGACATATTCAGGTATGTTTATCCCTGTTTCGTTCCATTTGCGTCCGTTAAAGAAATGTTTTTCATACCAGAACCGCTAACAGCTACACACAGCGTACATCGTTGTCACATCATAGTCAACATAGCTACTTGAACTAACGCGTTAGTAAACCCATCACAATCAGGCAGTACAGTGTACAGTCAGCAGCAAGCAGTTAAGCAGTTACACCCGCAGGCCCCAGTGGCAATAAATTAATAAAACCAAAAGCTTACCTTGACTTGGAAGAGTTCCAATGTTGGATAGCCAGCTAGCTAACATAGCATCCCTTTCTGTTTGAGCCGGGTGTTTGAGTAGTCTAAACTAGTTAGCTGCATTCTACACTAGTGTCGTGACGTGACTTTAACATTAATCTGAAGACTGTTATTTCTCTAATTAACTAACAATGTTTAATTGTTACCCAATTATATTAATCATGTAACAATTAACTCATTAGGATTTGGGGCACCACGAGAGCGGTTGTTTAAAGAGTTACCATCTCCCGAATTAAACTCTAGAAGGTCTATACCTATCACATCAATAAACAGTTAACTTATTAATCATAACCTCGTATCATATCATCATTCTGAACGTTGTAACCTCCTTGCATCTGCAAAAACCAGAGCCTTACTTATGATTCAGTACTACACAAATAGGTTAAATTATTTATTTACTAGCTATTTAAATGGTAACACAGGATAAACACAAACACACTGTACAGGTTATTGACAGGAAACCTAATACGATGGAAACAGGTCCCTAGCGGACTGACAACAATATGGCTGCTTATTACAAAAGACATGGAGCGGTAGAGAGACAGGGACAGAGACACTTAACGTTGGTACATTTAGAAACTACTCTCACTTATAGTTCTCCTATACTTTGCACACGAACCGCCAACCGCTTGGAGTAAGAAATCATGAATGTATTTACGTGAGGTGTCGTCGTGTAGCGTAACCAGGCCACCCTGGAAAGGGAGTTGGGCCTTCTCACAGCTCGCTCATAAGGTTCTGATTGTCCAAAAAGTATGCAAGTATAAACACCATGGGACCACGCAGACGTCATACCGTTCATGATGGAGACGCGTTCTGTCTCCTAGAGAATAATGTACTTTGGTGCAAAAAGTGCAAATCAATCCCAGACCAACTGCAAAAGACCTTGTGAAGATGCTGGAGGAAACAGGTACAAAAGTATCTATATCCACAGTAAAACAAGTCCTTTATCGACATACCCGAAAGGCCGCTCAGCAAGGAAGAAGCCACTGCTCCAAAACCACCATAAAAACGTCAGACTACGGTTTGCAACTGCGTATGGGGACAAAGATCTTACTTTTTGTAGAAATGTCCTCTGGTCTGATGAAACAAAAATAGAACTGATTGGCCATAATGACCATCGTTATGTTTGGAGGAAAAAGGGGAAGGCTTGCAAGCCGAAGAACACCATTCCAACCGTGAAGCACGGGGGTGGCAGCGTCATGCTGTGGGGGTGCTTTGCTGCAGGAGGGACTGGTGCACTTCACAAAATAGATGGCATCATGAGGAAGGAAAATTATGTGGATATATTGAAGCAACATCTCAAGACATCCGTCAGGAAGTTAAAGCTTGGTCACAAATGGGTCTTCCAAATGGACAATGAAACCAAGCATACTTCCAAAGTTGTGGCAAAATGTCTTAAGGACAACAAAGTCAAGGTATTGGAGTGGCCATCACAAAGCCCTGACCTCAACCCTATAGAAAATGTGTGGGCAGAACTGAAAAAGATTGTGCGAGCAGGGAGGCCTACAAACCTGACTCAGTTACACCAGCTCTGTCAGGAGGAATGGGCCAAAACTTATTGTGGGAAGCTTGTGGAAGGCTACCCGAAATGTTTGACACAAGTTAAACAATTTAAAGGCAATGCTACCAAATACTATTTGAGTGTATGTGAACTTCTGACCCACTGGGAATGTGATGAAAGAAATAAAAGCTGAAATAAATAATTCTCTCTACTATTATTCTGACAAATAAAGTGGTGATCCTAACTGACCTAAGACAGGGAATTTTCACTAGGATTAAATGTCAGGAATTGTGAAAAACTGAGTTCAAATGTATTTGGCTAAGGTGTATGTAAACTTCCGACTTCAACTGTATATCATTTTTTATCTTTCATGCACAACGCATCGGATGGAAACTTCGTAGTGTGTATACTTACCAAGTTACAGTATTTCCTTTATGACATTTTTAATGACATCACAAAATAACAATCAGAATGACCTTAGTGTCCAATAGATTGCCTCTGACCCTTCCCCACATTAGAAATATTCTTCCAGTATTCGCTTTAGAACGTGTTAGAGTTTCGGCAGGAAACAAATCCACATTCCTCTGGTTGTTTTGGAGAGAGAGACCTGAATCTTCTCTCTGTGATTTACAACAGGGCGTGAGGTGTCAACCCCCCACCAAGACCCTCCTCCCTCCCTCTGCGGGTGAGAGGTCTGGTTGAAGTTATTCATTGCAAACCTGATCTGACCTATTTGGAACCTCACTGGACAGTAATGACAGTCCTCCTCTGGTGGGTTCAATCTTGGAAGGATTCTGCAAGTTGCAACCCACCATAAGAATGACCACGAGATGTCCTGGTTTGTGGATCATCGTAGCAGTCCTTCTCTGGTGGTTTAACCTGGTAGGATTTCTGCAAGCTGCAGACCACCACAAGAATGGCCATGGGACGTCCAGTTGTCCATGCTAGTGGATCTAGGCAGTAACTTAGGCAGACGTTAACAATACACAACACTCAGGCAATATATCATTACATTTCTTCCCCAAATGAGCGGCATTGTGGCACTAACTGGTGGTCGTATGGGGAACTTGTTTAGGATTGTATTACCTATATCATTATATTTCTTCCCCAAATGAGCGGCATTGTGGCACTAACTGGTGGTCGTAAGGGGAACTTGTTTAGGGCCGTATTACCTTCTAAGTGTAAAAAAAAATTTGAAAAGAGGAGAAAAAAACACAAAAAGAAAGATACATGACATAGTTACAACACCTTAATCATCTAATTGGACTCTATTCTATATACGTCCACGGTCTTGGCTAAATGACTCCATCATGACATTTTGTCTAATGTCCTATCTAGGGCGATCCTACTTAGTGGTGTGTTGCTTAGGGCACTATTCTAAGTTGATAACTACATGATAAGGCTACAGCTGTAAGGCCCAGCTTCGGACAGTCTACAGGGATGACCTATGGACCTCTGGGGAGAAACTGGTGATTAATGTAGCTGACTGGTATTTTGCTCAAACCCTCAAGTGATCCTAGTACAAATCCTCATTATGCTTCCACAAGCGCACATGCCAAGGGCAAGAAAACCAAGTATCCTGGTAGGCTGCAACCTGGGCAGAGTGAGTCTGACGTCATCAGATAACTTCCATGTCAATGACTGTGTGTCAGTAAGAATCAGTGCCGACCTCAAGCCATGTGCCAAGGGGACCTGTAGTGGTTTTACTACATGTCAATGTGTCTTACACCATTGTAGTGGTGATAGGTATGAAGGAGTCTATTTCCTAGCTATGTTATCCACGGAGGAGCTAACCTCACGACAGAAGTACTCTATAAGCACTGAACCAGTCGTACGCGGTGTGATCATGGTTCATGACTTCTAATAACTTTCCTCCTGAATGGAGGGTTCTATTTATTAGCGCCATATGTGTTATCCATCAGAAGAGTGTTTTTGGAGATTCCCTTCCATGTGTTGCAATCTGAGTGACTACAACCTCCTCTGTCGCTGTTATCAAGGGCAATTCGACTTGTTAGGTCTCTAACTTTCTTACTGACTGTTGCTGGATTGACTGTTGCTGGCATTGGTACTGGTACCCATGGGGACCAGCTACCCTACCAATTGATTGCGTAATGTTATCCTACCGGAACACATGATTAGAGCATTTTACTAGTTGCATTGTAGTTGAGACTACACATGGCAAGGAATTATTATTGTTACCATTTGTTTTTTGTTGAGGTGTACGACCAGTGTGGGAAACCTCAGTGATCTCAAGATGTATTCTAAGGTTATCCCCGTCGAGGGGCTTGTCCGCCTCTCTCGGCTTTCATGGGGAAGTTTACACTAGTATTCCCCCCCTTTGTGTCTCGGGACCCCCCCACCAGTGGTTGGTGTACGAGGCAAAAACGAAAAGATTTTGCCCTTTGTACGAGTTGTCAGCATCCGCATTGTTAGTAGACTGGCTGTAACCTTTCAACCAAATGTTCTGGTGTTTGTGCTTCAAAACGTTCAGTGGCTGTCATGGCCTGCCATTAACCACAGCGTCCGCGTGTGGCAACCGTTCCAGTACCTGCGAACTGAGACGAGGATATCTTTTGGCAATATCGCACAATGTTTCACCAGTTGGAGTCACCGGGTCAGTGACGGGACTGACGCCGTTAGTAACATTGTAAGGGGTTTCAGTCCCCCTCAAAGCGGAAAATTAATCATCAGAAGCAGAGTCCACTCTGAAAGTTGATGCTTTTTTCCTGAGACGGCAGCGGTGCTTGCGTAAGTGTCTGAAGGACAAGATAAGATCATCTTAGCTACAGTATCGCATGACTCCAAGGAGGAGGGAAGGTGCTCCCTCACAGAGACTGCTGGCTCGAAATCATGAAAATAATAGTCTATCAGGTTTGCTGATTGAATGTGCCGAAATATCGTAATATCTGCTTGAGTCAGATTCTGCACCAAGAGGTATCGAAACATATTTTTCCCAAGGGGTCCTGTCAACAGATATTGCATTGTGAGAGGCGAGGTAGTCTGAGTGAAACCTTGAAGTTTAGTGTCGCATAGCTCCATTTTTAACCAACGTTTAGCAGGGTTCACAGCCCTTTTGAGATCATTGAACAATGTTTGAAAGATAAGCAATATTGTCGAGCTCAAATCAATTAGCGCATCACGGGTTAAGCAGTCCTCCAGGACTGTTTCCAGGTAGCGACTTTTAGAGTTGCGTTTTGTGGTTATATTCCACACAAAGTGGAGTGATTGATCGCAACGGCGTGATGTGTCATTTGTGTTCATGGTGACAACAGATCAACTTATTGGAGTTTGAATGGAATTGGCTATTGCGATGTTGTTTACCTCGTGTGTTACAACATTTGTATCAGAGTCTATTGTCAAAGCCCGTGGGCTTGTTACTGGATCGAGCTGGCACTGGATTGGGTTCCGAGTGAGAACGGGGGTTATTGGATTGTTTACGTCCTCGCTAATGGTGTTCATTTCAGTGGACCCGTTCTCCGGCAATTCCACGCCTAGTCATAGTGACTTATCTTTTTCAAAATCTTTGCGCTTCTGTACTTCTCTTAGCAGAACTTCTAGAGAGCATCGGTTTACATTTTAACGTTATTGAACCATTTGTTATCCTTGTTACCATTGTGTGGGTTGGGTGCAGGAACGTAGCGGCCAGGTCGATCGTTGCAGTACCTGTTTGGTTGGCGACGTTCTTTGAAGTTATTTTGACGAGGTAGTTATTGGTATCATGGTTTCGTGGTAGATACCGTTGTTGTGTGTCATCTCTCACCGCACCTATCCCTGATGCCACACCCTCTAACTGGAGTGAGTGCTCCAGCTCAATATTGAAAACCGAGATGTCAGGGCTCTTAGTGCGGCTCACTTTTGATGCCTCAAAAGCTGTGCTCGCAAGCTCTCTGAGTTCTGAGATTGGCAAACCAACTAGGGCTGTTGGGGCCAAGTAGTTAATGAAGTTGGGATACATGTTTGACAGAAACATTTATTTGAATGGTAATAGCTCTTCCATTCCTGTTTCAGTGAGTAGGCCAAAGTAAGCTGAACGAAGCCTATGATAGTATGCTTGCGGGTGTTCATTCCGCGCTTGTTTGTCAGTGCTAGCCAGCGAGCTGTCGTGTTTGCGTGTCGCAGAACCACTGAATTCTATTTTCAAAGCCGTGGAAAGTTTAGCATAGTCATTTTGCATGTGTTGCTGTTGTCGATGGGTGAACCTAGTCACATGTCTATTCGACGTTCGCTTCAACCGGTAAAGCCTGTCAGTGCCAGT
The DNA here is from genome assembly GCF_964263955.1 of Coregonus lavaretus. Classification (NCBI taxonomy): domain Eukaryota; kingdom Metazoa; phylum Chordata; class Actinopteri; order Salmoniformes; family Salmonidae; genus Coregonus; species Coregonus lavaretus. The sequence continues at coordinate 55,583,880 of NC_139992.1, forward strand.
AGCATTCGGGTAGCCATCCTCTATGTCGGCTAAGAACGTCTCAGTGTCATTTGGCTTCCCTGGAACGGGTTAAAGGTGCGGAAGTTTTTGACGATTTTGTCAAGGCGTTCCGTGCCAAGTGTGCGGGGAGGGTTTGTTTCATCCTGTGTGGAAGTATGGGCTGAAAGGCAAAGAGGAGAAGCCAAGCTTTGGCTTAGTTGGCAGGGAGATGCCATTTTACTCTGTGCCGAATGGCCAAGAGGAAAAGACTGAGGCACCCCTGAGAGAGGTAAAGTCTGAAACCTTCTGTCGTCTTCACTCCTTTGTGGACAGCTCTGGTTGGGAGCTTGGTTGCTTGGTTGGGTAGTCACACTGTAGCGTGTGACTGTTCCGGAGTTCCTCCAGCTGGTGCCTACGGGTGGTATTCTGCTGCATAGCAGAGTCCACTTGGGCGCTTAGCGTACTTATTTTGGACACGTGACTGTCGCACTTGCTCCGTTCAGCCTCTTGCTCCGTTCGACCCTCCTACCTCCATCTGATAGGTTGGAGGACGTCCTCCGGAAGTTGTCATAATTACTGTGTAAGTCTCTGGAAGGGGGTGAGAACCATGAGCCTCCTAGGTGTTGTATTGAAGTCCATCTATCCTCCGGCTACACCATGGTGCTACCCAGTGGCGGCTCCTGAAAAAATTCTCAGGGGTGGCAATTTTTCTGATGATTTAGGTGACCTACACACATTTTCAAAAAGATATGTCCAGCAACAACATGAAGACAGGGGCAGCATATAAGTCAATGCCAGAAGCATTTATTGACTGATCTCAAAAGTGTTGGCTTACAAAAGCAAAATAAGTTATCACAGTAAAAATAATCAAGGGTGTTCTTTCACATTCCTCAACACTGCATAAACAATATGCATTTCCATAAACAAATGAAATATCAGCTGAAAATACAGCATCTTGGTATTTGTTCAGATTGCAGGATCAACAAGAGCTTTTACCACATTTTTTGCCTCATGGTTGAATTGGAAATATGTGCACCTGAGCATAATTCACAACAAGCAAGCAGGAGCTTTTGATAGAGGCTACTGAAAACATTGATGCAAGTTATTGGTAATAAGAAATTTTTATAGACTTCCATATTCTGCCCTCTTGTATATATTTGTGAAAATGAACAGTGATAGACATTTTGCCTGAAAACAGAATTTGAAAATAATTTCTAGAAAAGGTAAACACAGCTATCTGTATGGCTTTGTAAAATTGAACAACCATATTCTGGCCAATTGTATAGATTTGTAAATATGAACAACCATATTCTAGCCAATTGTATCGATTTGTAAAAATGAACATGAACAGATTATTTATTTTTTTAAACTTTTTTTTAATGAAAAATAACTATTTTAAACAACATCAACTGTGAACTGATTTGGGCGTGTGTGTGTTAAAGAGACAGACAGGGAGGGACAAAGAGAGAGAGAGGCTACATTACTTGTACTGAAACTGTTCTCTTCTCTCTTTCAATGCAGCAAAGCGGTCAATGACTTTCTCATTGAAATCAGGCATGCTGAGGACTAGTTCCCTCTCCATGGAAAGCATGGCCAGTGCATTCAGACGTTCCTGGCCCATTGAATTTCGCAGGAATGTCTTAACTCGTGTCAAAGTTGAGAAACATCTCTCAGCTTCAGCTGTTGTCATTGGAGTAGTTATGAGGATGTTCAACAGAGTCACAGTCTCAGAGAACGTCTCCTGGAGGTTGTAGCTCATGAGAACCTGGTACAGTGCCAGTGCACCACAGTTTGACTTTCTCGTCGTCGGCAAAAATACCGTTCAGTCTCTCCAAAAGCACACTGGCGATTGAGACTGAGGTTGATTCCGAGATGGGAAGGAACTCAAAAAAGCGCTCCTGCACTTTGTGGTTGCTATCTATGTACCTCAGCACAAGCACCAGCTGTGTCTGTGTAGAAACGTCCGTGGTCTCGTCAGCTTGGATAGCTACGAAGTTCGCCGACTTCACCTCCTCCACAATATGTTCCCTCATGACCGCTAGCATACACTCCAGTAGCTCGTTTTGAATGGTCTTTGATGTGAACTTCTTTCAAAGAGACAATCGAGTTGCACTGAACGTTAGCCATCTTGATAGTAGTACGTGAATTGATTGACGCTGCTACCCGCTCTTTTCTTAGTTACGTTCATGGTTATGTTACGTATGACGAAAGCGCGTAAGTGCAAGCCCTCAGAAACCCATAGAGATTGTATTGAAAGCTCTGATATTTGAAAAAAAAATTTTTTACATGAGAGTCTATGAGAGACTTCTGGGGCGATTTTCAACCTGACTGAAATCGCCCCAAAAGGGGGGGGGGCATATGAAGCACGACTTTAGCCTGATTGGACATTTAGTGGCAGATCAGACGTCTAGATTAGAACACTGATAACTACTGTTGCCGTGATATAATTGATTAGAAAAAAATCCCTTCCTTTTCCCGTTTGGCAGTGCGTCGCCCATATCGCCCTAATGAACACACCGCCCCTGGTGCTACCGTACAGAGTGCTTCTGAGGCTACTGTAGACCTTCATTGCAAAACAGTGTGTTTTAATAAATGATTTAGTGGCGTGAATACATTTAGTATAGTTTTATCTAAAAAGGAACATTTTCATGTTTCACAAAAAACACAATTTTGACATTTCTGAGGAGGATGGTCCTCCCCTTCCTCCTCTGAGGAGCCTTCACTGACACACACACATCTGTGACCAACCACCTGGATTCGGTTTTATGTATCAAGATTTGAAATTGTGTTTTTTTACATTTGATAAAAAAAGAGACTCAAAGATTGTATATTATACACTGCAGTTGAGGAACAATGGGAAGGTAATTTTGCTTTGAATGTTGATAAATTTGTAACCCCACTGAATGTTTTGGTACACCTACTGGAGAGCTCTTCCTTGTCTACACCCATTCAGCATCGTTCACAGCCTCTTAAGCCTTAGCCCCACCCATCTCTTTAAGGATTCACATGTGAGGCCATGTGCTAAACAGAGTTAGTAGTATACTAAACAACCTTAGATTTCAAGACTAAAAGTAGTACATTTACTAGCCTACAATAATGAAAAAGTTGATTTGTCACATGCACAGGATACAGAAGGTGTAAACGGAACAGTGGAATGGTTACTTGCATAGTAGCAACATCAAAAAGAGAAAGTGTATTTATAATTATTAGATGATGCTTACCCAGACACACTTGTCTACATTGATGGATCATGTGAAATAAATGCTATAACCACCCCCCCAGCCACATCTAGCTAAGTGGAAGGATCACTATTGTCTAGACATGTACACATGTTCATGAAATTCAACAGATGGCCTAACCTGGCTAACTTGATTGGTCATGTAATCATCTGGCGAAGTCAAGTCTTTTGTTTAGACATGTTTCTAGCTAGCTAGCTAAATAATGAACCGGCATAATCCCAACTCATACTACTACCACCAGTACAAACTGATTGTCATAATTGTAGTATGAATCTGCAGTGGCTTGCGAAAGTCTTCACCCACCTTGGCATTTTTCCTATTTTGTTGCCTTACAACCTGGAATTAAAATAGATTTTTGAGGTGTTTGTATCATTTGATTTACACAACATGCCTACCACTTTGAAGATGCAAAATATTTTTTCTTATGAAAAAACAACAAATAAGACAAAACATATTTTGGGGTATGTCTCTATAAGCTTGGCACATCTAGCCACTGGGATTTTGGCCCATTCTTCAAGGCAAAACTGCTCCAGCTCCTTCAAGTTGGATGGGTTCCGCTGGTGTACTGCAATCTTTAAGTCAACCACAGATTCTCAATTGGATTGAGGTCTGGACTTTTACTAGGTCATTCCAAGATATTTAATGTTTCCCCTTAAACCACTCAAGTGTTGCTTTAGCAGTATGCTTAGGGTCATTGTCCTGCTGGAAGGCAAACCTCCGTCCCAGTCTCAAATCTCTGGAAGACTGAAATAGGTTTCCTTCAAGAATTTCCCTGTATTTAGCTCCATCCATCATTCCTTCAATTCTGACCAGTTTCCCAGTCCCTGCTGATGAAAAACATCCCCACAGCATGATGCTGCCACCACCATGCTTCACTGTGGGGATGGTGTTCTCGGGGTGATGAGAGATGTTAGGTTTGCGCCAGACATAGCATTTTCCTCGATAGCCAAAAAGCTCAATTTTAGTCTCATCTGACCAGAGTCCTTTCTTCCATAAGTTTGGGGTGTCTCCCACATGCCTTTTGGCGAACACCAAACGGGTTTGCTTATTTTTTTCTTTAAGCAATGGCTTTTTTCTGGCCACTCTTCCTTAGAGCCCAGCTCTGTGGAGTGTACGGCTTAAAGTGGTCCTATGGACAGATACTCCAATCTCTGCTGTGGAGCTTTGCAGCTCCTTCAGGGTTATCTTTGGTCTCTTTGTTGCCTCTCTGATTAATGCCCTCCTTGCCTGGTCCATACGTTTTGGTGGGCGGCCCTCTCTTGGCAGGTTTGTTGTGGTGCCATATTCTTTCAATTTTTTTGATAATGGATTTAATGGTGCTCCGTGGGATGTTCAAAGTTTCTGATATTTTTTTATAGCCCAATCCTGATCTTTACTTCTCCACAACTTTGTCCCTGACCTGTTTGGAGAGCTCCTTGGTCTTCATGGTGCCGCTTGCTTGGTGGTGCCCCTTGCTTAGTGGTGTTGCAGACTCTGGGGCCTTTCAGAACAGGTGTATATATACAGAGATCATGTAACAGATCATGTGACAACAAGATTGCACACAAGTGGACTTTATTTAACTAATTATGGGACTTCTGAAGGTAATTGGTTGCACCAGATATTATTTAGGGGCTTCATAGCAAAGGGGGTGAATACATATGCACGCACCACTTTTCCGTTATTTATTTTTTTGAATTTTATGAAACAAGTTATTTTTTTCATTTCACTTCACCAATTTGGACTATTTTGTGTATGTCCATTACATGAAATCCAAATAAAAATCAATTTAAATTACATGTTGTAATAAAACAAAATAGGAAAAATGCCAAGGGGGATGAATACTTTTGCAAGGCACTATATCGCTGGAAAATATAGCTTGACTCTTACCCGTATAGATGGATGAATGCTTCACGGCAGACTGGAACCAATTAACTCTGTTGTGTTTGTAGCTACATCTTGTTTGGCCAGCTTTGTGTCAAGTCACTCCAGTTCACACTGACCATGGCATGTGCAGAAAGTAGCCAATCACTTTTTCCTACTGATCTGTCGATAGCAAAACGTTTGTAGTTCTCGATGGCTAACGTTATATCTTTCAAAAAAGACGCGGTAGAAAGGATTATGAACACATACTGTGCAGCTCACGTTATAGACAGAAGCATGCTACATGGCAGACCAATCCAAACTCATGTCCCGGAATGTCCAGCCCATCCATTACCTCAGCCAATCATGGTCAGGGGAAGGTTCCTGTCTTTTGCCATGGCTAAACCAACTAGGCTAATAATTTAACAATTGTATTAATATTTACTGATGGAACACAAGTTTGTTATTAAGGCACATTAAAGTTCACATATTTCAGAAGGCATTTCTGCCAAAAATCGCATTTTGACAGCTCTTTAAAAAAAATTGATAGCTTTTTAAAAAAATACGTTCAAATGCCTCTCCTGTGAAGTAGTGACGTACGACAAACGCCTAGCTTCCTGAAACAGGTCATATTTTTGTTTTACTATCCTTGTGGGGATCAAACAATTGATTCCTATTCTAAATCCTCTTTTCCCTAACCCCTAACCCCAAACCTAATCCTAACCTTAACCCTTAACCCAAACCTAACCCTAACTCCTAACCCTAAACCTAACCCCTAACACTAATTTTAACCCTAAACCTAACTGTAACCCTAACCCTAAACCTAACCCCTAAGCCTAAAAAAAAATCTACACACACACACATGGCAGAGAAAGGGGGAAAAAGCGACAGAGACCCTAGGGCTGTTAAACTTTAAAGCTCATGCTTCAAAACCAACATTAAACAAATAATCGGACTAAAACCATAACCCTGGGAGACCTCGCTCACTGCCTGATAATTGTATGCTTTCATGACACCATCCATCCAGAAAATTACGCCTGTGTTCTCAGGCATGGTGTGTAATATCGCAAGGCCATCGCAAACAAGGGAGGCTTCACAAAGACTGGCCTCCGGAGGGAACTCTACAGCCCACATTTATCTGGCCGCAGGGATCTGGTCCCACATAAACAAAGAGAGCAAGACAGTGAGAAAGAGATGGTAGCAAACAGCCGTTACATACTGGTCGGTCCAAACACACACACATGCATGCACACATGCACACACAGACATGCTACGCATACACACACACGCATGCACACATGAACGCACGCACGCACACACACACACATCCTTCCTTTTCTCCCTCTTTGGTCTTCCGCTAAGACTTTCTTTGAGGCAATTGCTTGTTTCAAACAGGATCTATGAAAGATGAAACAACCTTTGCACTCCAGCTAGTGGTATCGGCTGTATGTATTGATATGTAGCAAGCCGCTAACAGCGATGTGTTGGCGGGTAAATGTGTGTGCTTCTCCCACGCCGCATCCCTTCAACCAGGGAAAAAGTGCTATGGCCTCAAACTACAATGTTGTGTGGGATATATGTCTCTAATTAGGCTTCAAAACAACAGCACAGAGGTGAAAAAACACACATTCACGCACACACACACACACACAAAGTAATGTCTCTATGATGACTGTGGATTCAAAACAAAATATCTACTCAAGGAATCAAACTGACAACTTTCAGTTAAAGTCCATCCAATTAAAATTATTATTGGTACCTTTGTTCAGCATTAACAAAATAGTAAATGTTTTATTTACAGTACCATCTTTTCATGAGCATTGGGTACAATGGCAAATGATATTCTGCCTGATGAGCACTCCACTTAACAAGCACACAACTCAATTTGCCATCAGCCAATTCCCCAGCTCCTGTTGGAAGTAATCTGGTCTGGGCTGTGCTATTCAAATCACAATTGAATTCATCTTTCACAGCCTCATCTAATATAGGCGTTTCTCTAGTCAAATCAGCCGCTCATAATACGTTCATCAATATAATATAATACAGTCAAGCCGTGAGGGACAGACAGTGAAGTAACTTAACATGGACAATCTGTTTTCATGTGCTTGTAGCACATTATGTACCTGTGACATTTATTAGCGGTACTGCAGAACTGGGGGAGGAAGGAAACACACACACACAGACGTGTACACAAAAGCCACACACACACACACACTCTGAGGGACAAACCCACGCTAAGAGGTTGTGTTTATTATGTACTGTGTGCTGTGTGTGAATGCTCAGTTCTCCTTGCTATCCCTGTAGGTTTGGAGGCGTTAATAATTCCTCCAACACATCCACAACGACTTGAGATATGGCTCCATAACCCCTACTTCAAACAGGCAGTTTGTGCTGCTTTGATTGCTTGTTACTCCTTGCAAGCAGCAATATCCATTTGGTGTAATTGGAAGAATGGAAATCATCATGAACACATTACCGAGCTATGGTGGGCACGCGTGAATCCATCAGAGAAAAATAATTGTGATGCTCTCCACTCTTGTGTGTGTTGTAAATAAGGATAATCAGGTATCCAGCCTTGTTCAATGACAACCAGAGAGGCCTTGTCTGGATTCATGCTAAATTGGATTCTTCAATGTATTATTCTTTGTTTGCTATTTTACGTTTTAGTCACTGAAACGCATGGTGTCCCTACAAATGCAATATGTGACTGACCATCTCGATTCAGTCTTATGTAGCAACATTTGAAATCGTGTTTTTTACATTGGATAAAAGTCGAGACAGAGCTACAAAATGGTATGTCATAAAATGCAGTTGAGGAACAATGGGAAAGTAATTCTGCTTTGAAAGTTAATAAACGTGTAACCCCACTTTTGAGAAAATTGACCTTAAATGTTTTGGTACACGTACTGGAGAGTTCTTCTTTGTATACTCCCAATCAGCATCGTTCACACCCTCTTAAGCCCCACCCATCTCTTTAAGGATTCACATGTGAGGCCATGTGCTAAACAGAGTGAGAAGTGTAATAAACAACCAAAGATTTCAAAACTAAAAGTGGTAAAAGTAGTAGCTCACAATAAGGAAAAACTCCAGGTAAAAACACACTTTATCTAGTCCTTGGCCTATATCCTAATCTGACTTTGGCGTAGGTCATGTTGTTCTTCACATTACCGTCTCTGGTAAACACACACTCTATCAAATAAAATCAAAGTTTATTTGTCACATGCACAGGATACAGAAGTTGTAAACTGTACCGTGGAATGGTTACTTGCATATTTGCATAGTAGCAATATCAAAAACAGAAAGTGTCCAGATAAAAATATTAGATGACGCTTACTCAGACACACTTGTCTAAATTGATGGGTCAGGTGAAAGAAATGCTATAACCCCCAGCCACATCTTGCTAAGTGAATGGGTCTCTACAAAAGGTGTAAACGGTATCGTGAAATGGTTACTTCCATATTTGCATAGTAGCAATATCAACAATAGAAAGTGTCAGTATAAAAAAAAATGAACTAAAATTGTCAATTCCAGTGGATATAGAACAAAATAAGGTACAGTATGTACAATAACAATATCAAGAACAATATCAGTGATACTGGTGATAGACAAGGTAGTTACAGTGGGGAAAAAATGTATTTAGTCAGCCACCAATTGTGCAAGTTCTCCCACTTAAAAAGATGAGAGAGGCCTGTAATTTTCATCATAGGTACACGTCAACTATGACAGACAAATTGAGAAAAAGAAATCCAGAAAATCACATTGTAGGATTTTTTATGAATTTATTTGCAAATTATGGTGGAAAATAAGTATTTGGTCACCTACAAACAAGCAAGATATCTGGCTCTCACAGACCTGTAACTTCTTCTTTAAGAGGCTCCTCTGTACTCCACTCGTTACCTGTATTAATGGCACCTGTTTGAACTTGTTATCAGTATAAAAGACACCTGTCCACAACCTCAAATAGTCACACTCCAAACTCCACTATGGCCAAGACCAAAGAGCTGTCAAAGGACACCAGAAACAAAATTGTAGACCTGCACCAGGCTGGGAAGACTGAATCTGCAATAGGTAAGCAGATTGGTTTGAAGAAATCAACTGTGGGAGCAATTATTAGGAAATGGAAGACATACAAGACCACTGATAATCTCCCTCGATCTGGGGCTCCACGCAAGATCTCACCCCGTGGGGTCAAAATTATCACAAGAACGGTGAGCAAAAATCCCAGAACCACACGGGGGGACCTAGTGAATGACCTGCAGAGAGCTGGGACCAAAGTAACAAAGCCTACCATCAGTAACACACTACGCCGCCAGGGACTCAAATCCTGCAGTGCAAGACGTGTCCCCCTGCTTAAGCCAGTACATGTCCAGGCCCGTCTGAAGTTTGCTAGAGTGCATTTGGATGATCCAGAAGAGGATTGGGAGAATGTCATATGGTCAGATGAAACCAAAATAGAACTTTTTGGTAAAAACTCAACTTGTCGTGTTTGGAGGACAAAGAATGCTGAGTTGCATCCAAAGAACACCATACCTACTGTGAAGCATGGGGGTGGAAACATCATGCTTTGGGGCTGTTTTTCTGCAAAGGGACCAGGATGACTGATCCGTGTAAAGGAAAGAATGAATGGGGCCATGTATCGTGAGATTTTGAGTGAAAACCTCCTTCCATCAGCAAGGGCATTGAAGATGAAACGTGTCTGGGTCTTTCAGCATGACAATGATCCCAAACACACCGCCCGGGCAACGAAGGAGTGGCTTCGTAAGAAGCATTTCAAGGTCCTGGAGTGGCCTAGCCAGTCTCCAGATCTCAACCCCATAGAAAATCTTTGGAGGGAGTTGAAAGTCTGTGTTGCCCAGCGACAGCCCCAAAACATCACTGCTCTAGAGGAGATCTGCATGGAGGAATGGGCCAAAATACCAGCAACAGTGTGTGAAAACCTTGTGAAGACTTACAGAAAACGTTTGACCTGTGTCATTGCCAACAAAGGGTATATAACAAAGTATTGAGAAACTTTTGTTATTGACCAAATACTTATTTTCCACCATAATTTGCAAATAAATTCATAAAAAATCCTACAATGTGATTTTCTGGAATTTGTTTTCTCATTTTGTCTGTCATAGTTGACGTGTACCTATGATGAAAATTACAGGCCTCTCTCATCTTTTTAAGTTGGAGAACTTGCACAATTGGTGGCTGACTAAATACTTTTTTCCCCCACTGTATATGCATACAATCACAGGTAATGTGGCTGAGCAGCAGGATAAAAAAATTATAGTAGCAGCAAAGTATTACGTGTGTGTGTGTGTGTGTGTGTGTTAGGGGAGAGTCAGTTGAATGTGCATATAGGCACTGCAGATAGTCCGGATGACTGGGACCGGGACTGGGACCGTCCGCACCACAAAGAAGACATTACAACCTTGCATAACATCAATTGACCTCTCAAGTTTAGATAATAAGAATAACCTAATTCAATGTAATGAAAAGGATATTCACCTGAAGTGCTGGTGCTGCTTGATCTGTGGCAGCGGCCTGAAGTACGCAGTCGGGTGTTGTTGCCAGCCATAGCTTTCCACCATCACCGTACCATCCTCCATTACAACCAGCTGTGGGATGTTGATCCCTGTCATGGTGCTGTCCACATATTCCCGAAGGAAGACAGCCTGACTACACATACCTCTGAAAAATACACAAATAATGTGAGATCAATAAAAGTAATGCCAATCATGTTGGAGGTAAATGAAATAATCAAAAGATGTGTTGTTTATGCTTTACATACCAAGTGTTGTCATCGATGCCTTGTAGAGATGCCACACTGCTGCTTTTGTCACATGAGATGGCAGCAGCTTTCCACCAAAGTGTTTGTCCTGGGTGGCGTCCTGGTAATACTACTGCATTATCCTCTGCATAGTTGTTGATGAAGTTCACAACTCGCTGCAAGTCCTCATGCTTCAGGTGTAACCTGTGCTTGCTTGGGCCAGCTCCTTGTATGACTGGAGACCCTTCTCCTTGTATGACTGGTGGAGGAGAGTCAGGCGTGGTCTACTGATACTGAAAGACAAATTCCAGATACAAATATTTTAGCATTATTATACAATAGATGGCCGTAATCACCACCAGACACACCTGGCTAACTTGATGGGTCATCATCTGGCGAAGTGGAGTCTTTTGTTTAGACATCTAGTTAGCTAAACAATTAACCATATCCCAACCCATAGAGTACTAACAATACAAAACAATTGCCATAGCTAGCTAAAGCTACCCAACTAGGTTCAATGTTAGCTAGCAAATGGCTTTCTGAGATACGAATAATATTACCACACAGATCATACACGTAACGTTAGCTAGTGAGCCAGCCAGCTAAAGTTAGCTAGCTAGCTAACAGTACGCTTTAACTTGGAGTCTTTTGTTTAAACATGTAGCTAGCTAGCTAGCTAAACAATGAACCATAATCCCAATCCATAGAGTACTAGAAATGCAAACTGATTGTCATAGCTTTCTGACAAAATTAGAAATGTATAAAATCAGAAAATAGCTAGACTCCTACCCATATACATGGATGAACGCTTCACGGTAGACTGCAACCCCTTCCATTAAATAAGAAGTCCTGTGTCGTTTCCGTTTTGTTTGTACAGCTTACTTGGCCCGTTGTGTCGTCACTCTGGTTCACACTGACCATGTGCAATGCCATCAGAATCATCAGATCTTTCTCTCTCTGTCATGGATGCCATGATTGCCTTCAGTTTGAAGATGTAATCCGGAGAAACAATTTTGAAGTTTTCCATGATATCTTTCAAAAAAGCTGCAATAGAAAGGATTATCTACACATACCGAGCAGCTCATGTTATAAACAGAAGGTGCTACATGGCAGAACAATCCAAACTCATCTCTCGGCATGTCCAGCCCATCTCAGCCAATCATGGCTAGAGAGAAGGTTGCTGTCTTTTTCCGTTGTTTAACCAACTAGGCTCGTAATTTAACAATTTTATTCATATTAACAGATGGCATACATGTTTGTTATTAAGGCACATGAAAGTTCACATGTTCCAGAAGGCATTTCTGCCAAAAAACACAGTTTGTTAAAAATACATTTAAAAAAATTATAATGCTTCTCCGGTGAAGTAGTGACGTGCAACATATGCCTAGTTTCCTGAAACGAGTCACATATATAGAAATGGAAGCACTTAGGCTTGTCGTTACAAATGTACGCTTCTCAATTCCCGTCGCATTAAACTTCTCATCACTTGAAGAATCATTGCATCTGTACGATCCACCTGACACCTGGTTGTCATGGTTAAAGCATATGAGATCCCTCATACCTCTCCTGTGCTTGTCAGTGCAACTAGCTCACAGTCTTACGTCACAAATTTCGAAGTTGTTGCAAACTTCACATTTCAACGTGTTTAAGGTTAGGTTTAGGCATTAACTCCGAAATCTTAAGGTTATGCATTAACTCCGAATGGTTAAGGTTTAGGGTTAGGGTTAGGGTTAGGGTTAGGGTTTGGGAAAGGCATAAAAAAATGGATTCAAACTTGCAACCTTTGAAATCAGAGGCAGATGCTTACGCCCATCCGCCATCCCCATGTCACGAATTCCGCCGAGACTGCTCCTCCTCCTTGCTCGGGCAGGGTTAGGGTTAGTCACACACAAATCACACACAAATACTATGGAGTCAGCAGGGGCAGCGGCGGCGACCGAGTCGCTGGAGGATCGGGTCAGCTGCCAGGACACCAGGATCCAGCAACTCGGCTCCGCCATGCAAGAGGTGATGAACACCCACGCACCAAGCCAGGGGTGTGCATCGTCAGCCCGGTCCGGCCCGTTCCTGCTCCACGCACCAAGCCAGGGGTGCGCGTCGTCAGTCCGGCACAACCTGTGCCTGGGTCACCGATGCCTGGTCAGGTACCGGTCAGCTGCTCCACACCGGAGCCTAAGCAATCCGCTCCTACGATGTCCAGTCCAGCTCCAGCCAGCGGGGCCAGACCGGACCAGGGGCGCTACGGGGGGATGGTTGAAGGGTGGGGGTCAAGCCCGGAGCCGGAACCGCCTCCGAGGAGGAATGCCCACCCAGCCCTCCCCTGTTTGGTCTATGTTGAGGCGCGGTCGCAGTCCGCGCCTTTGGGGGGGGGTACTGTCACACCCTGGCTCTAGGTCTTGTATTTCTATGTTGGCCAGAGTGGTTCTCAATCAGAGGCAACGAGTGTCAGCTGTTGCTGGTTGTCTCTGATTGGGAACCACATTTAAACAGGCTGTTTTCCCACAGTAGTTGTGGGATCTTGTTCCGTGTTGGTTGTGTTTAGACCTAGGACGTCACGTTATCGTTTATTGTTTTGTTTATTGTGTGATACTTAATAAAGTAAAGTATGTTCGCTCATCACGCTGCGCCTTGGTCCTCATCCTTCGACGTTCGTGACAGCGTGCCCACACCTCCTCCTACCTTACCACCACCATCGGCAAGCCCCACCAGACCAGCTCCGGAGTCCAGTGGGATTCGGATTTCGCTCCCGAGGGCGTATGATTGCACCGCAGCCGGGTGTCAGGGGTTCCTCCTTCAGGTGGAACTCTACCTGGCCACCATACACGGGATACGAGAGCGTTTCCGCCCTCATCTCCTGTCTCTCCGGCAAGGCATTGGAGTGGGCCAATGCCGAATGGAGGGGAATAGACGCCGCCACCATCAGCTACGCGGAGTTCTCCCGCCGCTTCAGGGCTGTGTTCGATCACCCTCCTGAGGGTAAAGCGGGGGAGCGTCTGTTCCACCTCCGACAGGGGAAGAGGAGCGCACAGGAGTTCGCCCTGAATTTCCGGACTCTAGCGGCGGATGCGGGGTGGAATGAGAGGGCCCTCATCGACCACTATCGGTGTAGCCTACGTGAGGACGTTCGACGAGAGCTGGCCTGCAGGGACACCACTCTATCCTTCGACCAGCTGGTGGACATGTCCATCCGTCTGGATACCCTGCTGGCCACCCGCGGACGTCCCGAGTTGGGGCCGTCCATTCCATTCCCCAGCATCTCCGAGCCTAGCCCTATGGAGCTCGGGGGTGCTGGCGCTAGAGAGAGGAGGAGAGAGAGCCGTCCCCTGCACCAACTGTGGCCGTGGAGGACACACTGTGGCTAGGTGCTGGGGAGGGTCTCCAGGGAGTCGGTGCAACAGGTCACGCTCTGGGAGTTATTCCAGGTGAGTAGGCGCCCCACTCACCCAGAGCTCTCTGTTGTTCACTTGTGTATACCTGTGGTATTTCCTCAGGTTGCATCTCATTCCCAGCATAAGGCGCTAGTCGATTCAGGCGCAGCTGGGAATTTTATTGATCGGAAATTTTGTATTAAGTTAGGGATTCCCCTCCTGCCCGTTGATGCACCCTTCCCTGTCCATGCCCTAGATAGCCGCCCGTTGGGATCTGGGTTGATTAGGGAGGTCACAGCGCCACTAAAGATGAAGACGCAGGGGGGTCATGAGGAGATCATTCAGTTGTACCTGATCGACTCTCCTGCGTATCCCGTGGTGCTGGGGCTTCCTTGGTTAATCACCCATGACCCCACCATTTCGTGGCAACAGAGGGCTCTCAAGGAGTGGTCTGACCAGTGTGTTGGGCGATGTTTAGGTGTTTCCGTTGGGGCGACCACGGTGGAGAGTCCGAACCAAGTGCCCGCAATGCACATTCCCCCTGAGTATGAGGATTTGGCACTCGTGTTCAGCAAGACTAGGGCGACGCGATTGCCACCTCATAGACAGGGAGATTGTGCGATAAACCTTCAGGCTCCCGCGGAGCCATGTGTATCCTCTGTCTCAAGAGGAGACGGCGGCTATGGAGACATACATAGCCGAGTCCCTGAGACAAGGATACATACGGTCCTCCACTTCCTCTGCGTCCTCGAGTTTCTTTTTTGTGAAGAAGAAGGATGGAGGGTTGCACCCGTGTATTGATTATCGTAGTCTCAATCAGATCACGGTTAAATACAGTTACCCTCTTCCTCTGATTGCGAGTATGACTGAATCATTACGCGGAGCGCGTTTCTTCACAAAACTGGATCTCAGGAGCGCCTATAACTTGGTGCGCATTAGGGAGGGAGATGAATGGAAGACGGCATTTAGTACCACCTCAGGTCATTATGAGTATCTCGTCATGCCATACGGGTTAATGAATGCTCCTTCAGTCTTCCAATCATTCGTGGACGAGATCTTCCGGGACCTGCATGGGCAGGGTGTGGTAGTGTACATTGACGACATCCTAGTGTACTCTTCTACACGAGCCGAGCATGTAGCCCTGGTGCGCCGAGTGTTGGGTAGGCTGTTGGAGCATGACTTGTATGTCAAGGCAGAGAAATGTCTGTTTTTCCAGGAGTCCATCTCCTTCTTGGGTCATCGGTTGTCCGCGTCAGGGGTGAAGATGGAGATTGACCGTGTGTCAGCGGTGCGTAACTGGCAAACCCCAACCACGGTTAAAGAGGTGCAGCAGTTTTTGGGGTTTGCCAATTACTACCGGAGGTTTATCCGGGGTTTTGGACAGGTAGCAGCTCCCATTACTTCCCTGCTGAAGGGGGGCCCGGTGCGTTTGCAGTGGTCGGCTGAAGCGGACAGGGTGTTTGGTAAACTGAAGGACCTGTTCACTTCGGCTCCGGTGCTGGCGCACCCGGACCCCGCTTTAGCGTTCCAGGTAGAGGTGGACGCGTCAGAGGCCGGGATTGGGGCAGTACTGTCGCAACGCTCAGGCACGCCTCCTAAGCTCCGTCCCTGCGCTTTTTATTCTAAAAAGCTCAGCCCGGCGGAACGTAATTATGACGTAGGGGACAGGGAGCTGTTAGCCGTGGTTCAAGCTCTAAAGGTGTGGAGGCATTGGCTTGAGGGGGCTCAACACCCTTTTCTCATTCTGACTGATCACCGTAACCTGGAGTACATCCGGGCAGCTAGGAGATTGAACCCTCGTCAGGCTAGGTGGAACATGTTTCTGACCCGGTTCGTGTTCAAGATAACCTACATCCCAGGGTCCCAGAACGGTAAGGCAGACGCCCTGTCCAGGCGGTATGACACAGAGGAGAGGTCCATTGAGCCCACTCCCATACTGCCGGAGTCTTGTCTGGTGGCACCGGTGGTATGGGAGGTCGATGCGGAAATTGAGAGGGCGTTACGCACCGACCCTAGTCCCCCAGAATGTCCAGTGGGTCGGACGTACGTGCCGCTTGAGGTCCGTGATCGTCTCATTTATTGGGCTCATACGTCACCCTCCTCTGGACATCCCTCTAGAGTCTGGAGGGCGTTCATGGAACGCTTGGGGGTCTCGGTTAGCCTTACCTCGGGGTTCCACCCTGAGAGTAACTGGCAGGTGGAGAGATTGAACCAGGATGTGGGTAGGTTTCTCAGATCATATTGCCAGGGCCGGCAGGAGGAGTCGTCGGGGTATATCCCCTGGGCAGAGATGGCTCAGAACTCTCTTCGCCACTCCTCTACTAACCTGACCCCTTTCCAGTGTGTGTTAGGGTATCAGTCGGTTCTGGCACCATGGCATCAGAGCCAGATCGAGGCTCCTGCGGTGGATGAGTGGTTCCGGCGCTCGGAGGAGACGTTGAACGCTGTACACGTCCATCTGCAGCGGGCCATCTGTCGGCAGAAGGCGAGCGCCGATCTCCACCGCAGTGAGGATCCAGTATACGCACCTGGAGATCGAGTCTGGCTCTCGACTCGAAACCTGCCCCTTCGCCTGCCCTGCCGGAAGCTGGGTCGGCGGTTTGTGGGGCCATTTAAAGTCCTGAGGAGATTGAACGAGGTTTGCTACAAGTTACAACTGCCTAATGATTATCACATTAACCCCTCGTTCCATGTGTCTCTCCTCAGGCCGGTGGTAGCTGGTCCACTCCAGGACAATGAGATAAGAGAGACTCCTCCGCCCCCACTGGACATCGAGGCGGCTCCGGCGTACTCGGTCCAGTCCATCGTGGATTCGAGACGTCGGATGGGGGGTCTACAATATCTCGTGGAGTGGGAGGGGTACGGCCCGGAGGAACGGTGCTGGGTGCCTAGGAGGGACATTTTAGATCCATCCCTCCTGACTGAGTTCCACCGTAGTCATCCCACGCGCCCTGCTCCGCGTCCTCCTGGCCGTCCCCGAGCCCGGGGTAGCGCACGGCTGGGGCCGCGCGTCAAGGGGGGGGGGGGTACTGTCACGAATTCCGCCGAGACTGCTCCTCCTCCTTGCTCGGGCAGGCTTCGGCGTTCGTCATCCCCGGAGTACTAGCTACTACCGCTTGATGTCTCGATGTTTGTTTGGTCTTGTCTTGTTAGTGCACCTGTTTCGTGTTATGTATTGATTAGGTCACCTATAAGTTTCCTTTAGTTTTGTTTACAGTTGTGTGTGATTGTCCGCCTGTCCTTTGATGTATGGTATTTTGTTCTCGTATTGATAGTGTATTTACGCACTGTTTGCGTAATCGCTCGCCTCCAGTTTTGAGGCCCGTTATTTTGTATTTGTCTTGTTGACTAGTAAAGTCGTTTTGACTGAGCTTCTGTGTCCTGCGCCTGACTCCAACACCGCATCCACATCAGCTTGTGACACCCCATCCACAAGGCTGAGTAAAACTGAAACCTACTTGAAGGTAACAGCACTCAATGTTGCCCCTAGTGGCTGGTTTCCACATCATCTCCCGACATCCTCAGACATGGATGGACGTCGAATACTGACTTGTATCACGTGTGACCTGGCTGGGCAGTGATTAGTGACGCAGCGACTACGAATTGACAGGATTAGCGCAATGTTATCTAGTGTGAGTGGAGTGAATGTGGAGGATATACTGTGTAGTGATAGGGCAAAAACCAAAACATGCACCCATGGGGGACCCTAGGTAAGAGCCTCTGAACCTATAGGGGGCGTGATACGAACTAGGTACAACCACAGGTAGAGTATAACTGACTTGTGGAAAGATATTCACCATAAATTAGTAATTGAAGCTCTGTTGACATGCTCTACCTTTAGCTGCTTAAATTTTTTTTTCTCCTGTCAGATTGCAGTTTTCGTGTCATCCTAGGAAACCTAAGTTACAGTTTACAGTGACGTGATATAACATTACACTATTGTGAAAAAAACTAAACATCCATTACACCTCACTTTGTCTATTTGTGGATAAACATATCCCACTGGGCACACCACATAATTTCAACGTGCATAATTGGGTAATAATTGGTTGAGACGTTGATCAATGAGATTCCGACCTATATTCACCCACTCCAATGTTGAATTCCCAATGCGTTATGACTATGCTTTCAACCATTTAAAATCACAAAGTTAAAATGTGAATACAATGTCAGATATTTTGTTTATTTATACAACAGATTAATGTGTTATCAAATGACCTGGATTGCAGTTGAGATCACATTAAAAGTACATGGTGCAAGTGATCAATGCCGTTTGAGATTCTGCACAGATTATTACAACAATTGTGAAGATCTCCATTGACCTGCGACAACCTATGCATGCTATCTTGAACATGCACACTTTATCTGATTACATAAGAAGAAATTGATAGTTACAGTAACCTCAAAATGTGGCCATGGATATGTTACTCATTTTAGGGTTGAATGTTACATTAGTTTGTAAGATAGCCTTAACATTATAGGCTATTTACTGTGTAACAAAAGTAATATTGAAATGTGTTTCATTTACAACACAACCAAATATCAGCATTTAAAGGAGATGTATCTACTGCTTGGATAGTTCCATCTGAGCCACTGGCTTAATCCCATTCTTTAACTTTGATTTTCAGTTGAGTTGGAGACCTGAATCCAACATATCATTTGTTAACTTGTCAAAAAGTTAATAGGCAATGTTTTTGAATTTCAAAAGTGATATTGATTTGTGTTTGGTTGTCAACGCAACCAAATATCAACATTTGAAAGAGATGTCTCTTCTGCTTGGATAGTTCCATCTGTTCCACTGACTTCGTCTGGCTTTAAAGGCCCAGTGCAGTCAAAAACTAGATTTTCCTGTGTTTTATTAGTCTATTAACTAATTTACCGCCTGGTGATGTCACCAGGCAGGCCAAAACTCCATCCCACCAAAACAGGCTGAAATTTCAGGCAGTATTTTCAAACAGCTCTTAGTAGTGTGGAAATATATATAAGAGAGATTCAAACCTCTTGTCACGATCGTCGGGAACAGAGGACCAATGCGCAGCGTTGAATGCAAACATATTTATTAAATCTGAAAGATAACACGAACAAAACGATAACGTAACGTCCTTAGCTCAAACACAACCTACTAGGAACACGGAACAAGATCCCACAAACACTGAGGGAAAAAAGACTGTTTAAATATGGTTCCCAATCAGAGACAACCAGCAACAGCTGACACTCGTTGCCTCTGATTGGGAACCACTCTGGCCAACATAGAAATACAAGACCTAGAATGGAAAACAAAGAGCACAAAACATAGACTCTACACACCATGGCTCAACATAAAAGAGTCCCCACAGGGGAGGGACCGGGTGGGCACTCCGCCTTGGCGGCGGATCCGGCTCTGGGCATGATCCCCACTCCCTCTCTAACCCCCCACAGTACCCCTGGTCCGGTCTGGCCCTGCTGGCCGGAGCTGGACTGAACACTGGTGGAGCGGATTGCTCTAGCTCCGACGTGGAGCAGCTGACCGGTACCGGACCAGGCACCGGTGGAACAGGCACGGGCCGTGTCGGACTGACGACGCACACCACTGGCTTGGTGTGGGGAGCAGGAACAGGCCGAGCCGGCCTGACGAAGCGCACCACTGACTTGGTGCGGAGAGCAGGAATGGACCGGGCCGGGCTGGCGACGCGCACCACTGACTTGGTGCGGAGAGCAGGAATGGACCGGGCCGGGCTGGTGACGCGCACCACTGACTTGGTGCGGGGAGCAGGAACAGACCGGGCCGGACTGGCGACGCGCACCATCGGCTTGGTGCGGGGAGCAGGAACAGGCCAGACCGGGCTGGCGACGCGCACCATAGGCTCGGTGCGGGGAGCAGGAACAGGCCGGGCCGGGCTGGCGACGCGCACCATAGGCTTGGTGCGGGGAGCAGGAACAGACCGGGCCGGACTGGCGACGCGCACCATCGGCTTGGTGCGGGGAGCAGGAACAGGCCGGACCGGGCTGGCGACGCGCACCATAGGCTCGGTGCGGGGAGCAGGAACAGGCCGGGCCGGGCTGGCGACGCGCACCATAGGCTTGGTGCGGGGAGCAGGAACAGGCCGGACCGGGCTGGCGACGCGCACCATAGGCTTGGTGCGGGGAGCAGGAACAGGCCGGGCCGGGCTGGCGACGCGCACCATAGGCTTGGTGCGGGAAGCAGGAACAGGCCGGGCCGGGCTGGCGACGCGCACCATAGGCTCGGTGCGGGGAGCAGGAACAGGCCGGGCCGGGCTGACAACAAGCACCACAGGCTCGATGCGAGGAACAGGAACAGGCCGGACCGTACTGGGGACACACACCACTGGCCCTATGCAGGGATCAGGAACGGGCCGGACCGGACTGGTAACACACCCCAGTACCTCTCGCCGTGCCTCTACACTCTCCCTCTCCTCTGTGACCAGTGGCCCCCTTAACCTGGCGGCCTCCTCTACAAACCCGCTGGACCGCTCCATCGCGGCCTCCTGCTGCCCCGTCGTCCACGGCGTGAGCCCCCCCCCTAAAATAATTCTGGGTGTCTCTCCTCCCCGTGGACCAAGCCTCCCTATCTCTCGCCAGACTCTTCCTCCACTGCTCCAAAGTCCAACCACTCTGCTCTTCATTTGGCTTGACCCAGTCGAGACTCTTCCTCCACTGCTCCCAAGTCCACCCTCTCTGCTCTTCACTAGGCTTGACCCAGTCGAAGTTGCCACAGAGATCCGCTAGCGATTCCCCTGGCGATGGCTCCTGGACACGCTGCTTGGTCCAGTTTTGGTGGGATCTTCTGTCACGATCGTCGTATACAGAGGAGGACCAAGGCGCAGCGTTGCAGGCAAACATACTCTTTATTAGAGACACGATCAAAAACAACAAAACGATAACGTGACGTCCTTAGCTCAAACACAACCTACTAGGAACACGGAACAAGATCCCACAAACACTGAGGGAAAACAGACTGTTTAAATATGGTTCCCAATCAGAGACAACCAGCAACAGCTGACACTCGTTGCCTCTGATTGGGAACCACTCTGGCCAACATAGAAATACAAGACCTAGAATGGAAAACAAAGAGCACAAAACATAGACTCTACACACCCTGGCTCAACATAAAAGAGTCCCTAGAGCCAGGGCGTGACACCTCTCTGCCAATAACAGCTAGATTTCAATTTGATCCTCCCCTCAGACCAGTCCCAAACAGTCCTGTCAAAATCCTTGCTTGATAAATTGCTGTTTGGTAAGAAGTTTTTTTTTCTTCCTTTTTTACCTTTTTGATTGAAAACAATCACAGTAAGTTACTTAATTGTTACCCAGAAATAATTTGCTATTTAGATAAAAAACGTCTGCATTGGACCTTTAATTCCAGTTTGTCTAGAAATTAATAATATATATTTTGGATTCACCTCTCCAACTCCATCTCAACCAAAAAAAGAATATGACTAAATTAAACAAAATCTAACTTTAAATGCACTTTAAATAAAGTTTGAATTGATTTAGTCCTATTCTTTAATTTTGACTTTTGGTTGAGATGGAGACGTGAATCCAGCTTATAAATTATTAATTTCTAGACAAACTGGAATTAAAGCCAGACTAAAGCGGAAAACTCACGAGAAGCGGGCGGACAGAGCAAGCAGAGCGAGGCCGGTGGAAAGGACGGGACAGGCAGAGCAGTGACTGTATGCTAGCAGGATAGTCATTATCTCCAATCATGTTTGCTGATAGCGATGTTGTGTTTCCATAAGTGGATGAATTGGTCTAATTTAGCATATATGGTAAAGCCTGAAATCCTAGCTACCTCTTCCATTTCATACGAGCTCGTAAAAAAAGTGATTATTTTGTGTGACTACAGCGCCAACGATAAAACACTAAAATAGTGAAACGTTTTAATTGAGCGAGATGCCAAAGCGGACAACCCGCCCGCCCGTCTTCGGTTGGGTCATTATAATTCAAAACAATGCATTCTAAAATAAATCACATACACGACTTGCACATTTAGGCCATAAGTCAGTGGCAAAGATGCAACTATCCAAGCAGAAGATACTGCACATCTCCTTCAAATATTGATATTTGGTTGCACTGACAACCAAACATAATTCACTATCACTAAATGTCATTACATTTAAAATCAACCAGATCTTGAAACCCTACGCCTATTGTATTGTCTATTTTTAGTTGAATTCTGGGTTGAATTGAACACTAGTTGTTGATGACTTTGCAAATGCTATATAGGCCAAAATAGTATCATGGTCAATTGTCACATTTCATTTGCTCTGTTGTAGTGACTTCGATATGAATCCAGGCCCTATTTAGTTTTTAAGTGGAGATCGCTCAACAATCATTCTCACGATAGCACATTGGAAATAGTCAGTGACAAATACACTACATGACCAAAAATATGTGGACACCTGCTCATCGAACATCTCATTCCAAAATCATGGTCATTAATATGGAGTTGGTCCCGCCTTTGCTGATTTAATGGCCTCCACTCTTCTGGGAAGGCTTTCCACTAGATGTTGGAACATTGCTGCGAGGACTTGCTTCCATTCAGCCACAAGAGCATTAGTGAGGTCGGGCACTGATGTTGGGCGATTAGGCCTGGCTCGCAGTCGCGGTTCCAATTAATCCCAAAGGTGTTCGATGGGATTGAGGTCAGGGCTCTGTGTAGGCCAGTCAAGTTCTTCCACACCAATCTCAACAAACAATTTCCGTATGGACCTCGCTTTGTGCACAGGGGCATTGTCATGCTGAAACAGGAAAGGGACTTCCACAAACTGTTGCCACAAAGTTGGAAGCACAGAATCATCTAGAATGTCTTTGTATGCTGTAGCATTAGGATTTCCCTTCACTGGAACTAAGGGCCCTAGCCCGAACCATGAAAAACAACCCCAGACCATTATTCCTCCTTCACCAAACTTTACAGTGGCACTATGCATTGGGGCAGGTACGTTCTCCTGGCATCCACCAAATCCAGATTCGTCCGTCGGACTGCCAGACGGTCAAGCGTGATTCATCACTCCATGGAACACGTTTCCACTGCTCCAGAGTCCAATGGCGGAGAGCTTTACACCACTCTAGCCGACACTTGGCATTGCGCATGGTGATCTTAGGCTTGTGTGCGGCTGCTCTGCCATGAAAACCCATTTCATGAAGCTCCCAACGAACAGTTATTGTGCTGACATTGCTTCCAGAAGCAGTTTAGAACAAGGTAGTGACAGATTAGTTTTACGTGCTATGCGCCTCAGCACTCGGCGGTCCCGTTCTGTGAGCTTGTGTGGCATACCACTTCGCGGCTGAGCTGTTGTTGCTCCTAGACGTTTCCACAATAACAGCACTTACAGTTGACCGGGGCAGCTCTAGCAGGGCAGACATTTGACTTACTGACTTGTTGGAAAGGTGGCATCCTATGATGGTGCCACCTTGGACGTCACTGGTCTCTTTAGTAAGGCCATTCTATTGCCAGTGTTTGTCTATGGAGATTACATGGCTGTGTGCTCGATTTTATACACCTGTCATCAACGGGTGTGGCTGAACTAGCCGAATCCACTAATTTGAAGGGGTGTCCTCATACTTTTGTATATACAGTATATAGTGTATCATAGCTAAGCAGGGCTTGGTTAAAACATATTTTATACAAAGTTTATCTATGTTGAAATGTGGTTACCACGAAAACATAATATATACGTTTCACCCTCAATTCAACAGTTGATTACTTTTTTCAAATCCAATGTTCTGTATTTTCCATGTAGATTCCACACCACAATACGTGGCCAAATTATGTTGAAACAACGTTGAAACAACCAGTTTGTGCCCTGTGGGATGTCTATTTGTGGATAGACATATGTCCATTACGAATAGACATGGAAGATGTGAATCAGCCATTGATTGAGAGTTATTCCACTGCTGATACTCTACTCAAGCAGAAACCCTGGTTGGAGAAGCTGCATCTGCAGGTATTGATCAGCGGTCAAAGGAGCGTAAAGCATTTGTAAAATAGGGAGATGGGATGCAATCAGGGAAGGTAACATTCCCTCAGGTGCTTTAAAAAACTATCTGCCTTCGTCATATGAAAATAGTTATAATCCCCACCTCAGGGGAAGAGTAGTGAGTAACCTACTGTCCTGGATTAGCTAGCTGTTTTAGCCTGGGTGCTAGCCATAAGGTAAACTCCTACCCAATCACGTTGCTTCAAGTTAGACGTCAGAGGTTAAAGATTAGCATGCAATATGGGTTATTTAACAAGGTTGCATTTGACCCCCGTGGGCTTCCGTAGGGAGTGTTTGCACTCTATCCTGATTGGTTTTTGTTCCATTCATATTCAGATTTGAATTAGAATTTGCCCTTATACCGTGTTGGGTAGAGTATAGTGGATGGGCAAACCAGGTCCCAACAGTATTTTCTGCAGCTTTATGTACAAATTCTGTTTCATCGCCTTGAGATGTGGGGGCTATGAGGTTATGTAAAAACATATGGAGAAATATGCACTGTAAGAATAATGTACGTGGATATATTTATTCATTGATTCTTAATTTCAAGCCCTCACATTAGTATTTAGCTTTTAAGTATTCATGCTCATTGTAGTAGGGATATCAATTCTCTAAGTCCCCCAGCTGTAAGAGATCTAAAAGACATGATTTCATTCTCACTTGTTATATTTTTTTATTGGTTGTTTGGTAGATTACTGCATAATTGTCTCTATCGCTGTATGATAGGCATAAAGTCCTGATTTGAAACCAGGCAGTCAGGGTTAATTGTGTGGGGTATGTATGCATACCATTTACTTTGTTTGCATAATGTTTAATTAATTATTTAATATCAGTGCATAAAAATCACAATAGTAGATCAACATCATTCTCTTTTTACCTTTGAAGAATCAGAAAGTTTGGATCTAACCAGTGCTTCCACATTCAAGAATGTCTGCTAAGTTGTTTTTATTTTCAGAATGGTCCAGAATAAACAGAGGCGATATTTGGATGCGTTCCAAATGGCACCCCATGCCCTACATAGTGCACTACTTTTGACCAGAACCCTATGGGCCCAGGTGAAAAGTAGTGCACTATGTTGTGAATAGCGTGCCATTTGGGACATATTTTCGGTGTTGTTTGGTCTGTGATATGATTAGAGACCAAACCCAGACTTGCCTGTTGAAATGAGATCATTTTTCCTGAGGCTGCCCAGGGCTAAGTGTGATTAATTTGGTACACATTGTGTGGGGTTATTGTATTAGTTGTATTACTACCCCTCATTGTGTTCCAAGTCATTGTTTCTCTCTCCTGCAGAGACCGAACTGCAAATGATTATTGGGTATTTTCCGTAGCACTTAGTAGATAAACGTGGTTGGATGAAATCTTCATAATCACACAGGTAAAATACCTGCACAGACACCTGTATAGATGTTGTTATGCTGTAATGTTTTGATCACTTTGGGTCTTTGTCAAGTTCATGGAAGATGTATCCTACTTGCTACAGATTGGTGGAGTTCCACAGAGGAACTCTGGAGCTCTGTCAGAGTGACCATCGGGTTCTTGGTCAGGGAGGTGACCAAGGCCCTTCTCCCCTGATTGCTCAGTTTGGCCGGGCGGCCAGCTCTAGGAAGAGTCTTGGTGGTTCCATATTTCTTCCATTAAAGAATGATGGAGGCCACTGTGTTCATGGGGACCTTCAATGCAGCAGACATTTTTTGGAACCCTTCCCCAGATCTGTGTCTTGACACAATCCTGTCTCGGAACTCTACGGACAATTCCGTCAACCTCAAAGGTTTGGTTTTTGCTCTGACAAACAGTGCCTAGAAGGTCAGCATCCCGGAGTCGTCTCTTCACTGTTGACATTGAGACTGGTGTTTTGCGGGTACTATTTAATGAAACTGCCAGTTGAGGACCTGTGAGGCGCCTATTTCTCAAACTAGACACTCTAATGTATTTGTCCTCTTGCTCAGTTGTGCACCGGGGCCTCCCACTCCTCTTTCTATTCTGGTTAGAGCCAGTTTGCGCTGTTCTGTGAAGGGAGTAGTACACAACGTTGTATGAGATCTTCAGTTTTTTGGCAATTTCTCGCATGGAATAGCCTTCATTTCTCAGAACAAGAATAAACTGACGAGTTTCAGAAGAAAGTTATATGTTTCTGGCCATTTTGAGCCTGTAATCGAACCCACAATTGATGATGCTCCAGATACTCAACAAGTCTCAAGAAGGACAGTTTTATTGCTTCTTTAATCAGCACAACAGTTTTCAGCTGTGCTAACATAATTACAAAAGGGTTTTCTAATGATCAATTAGCCTTTTAAAATGATAAACTTGGATTAGCAAACACAACGTGCCATTGGAACACAGGACTGATGGTTGCTGATAATGGGCCTCTGTACGCCAATGTAGATATTCCATTAAAAATCTGCCATTTCCAGCTACAATAGCAATTTACAACATTAACAATGTCTATACTGTATTTCTGATAAGTTTGACGTTATTTTAATGGACAAAAATATTGCTTTTCTTTTGAAAACAAGGACATTTCTAAGTGACCCCAAACATTTGAACGGTAGTGTATATATACATTACCAGTCAAAAGTTTGGACACACCTACTCATTCAAGGGTTTTTCTTTATTTTTACTATTTTCTACATTGTAGAATAATAGTGACGACATCAAAACTATGAAATGACAGATATGGAATTATGTAGTAACCACAAAAGTGTTAAACAAATCAAAATATATTTTATATTTGAGATTCTTCAAATAGCCAACCTTTGCCTTGATGACAGCCTTGCACACTCTTGGCATTCTCTCAGCCAGCTTCATGAGATAGTCACCTGAAATGCATTTCAATTAACAGGTGTGCCTTCTTAAAAGTTAATTTGGGGAATTTCCCTCCTTCTTAATGCGTTTCAGCCAATCAGTTGTGTTGTGACAAGGTAGGGGGGGGGTATACAGAAGATAGCTCTATTTGGTAAAAGACCAAGTCCATATTATGGCAAGAACAGCTTAAATAATCAAAGAAAATGACAGTCCATCATTACTTTAGGAAATGAAGGTCAGTCAATTCGAAACATTTCAAGAACTTTGAACGTTTCTTCAAGTGCAGTCGCAATAACCATCAAGCGCTATGATGAAACTGGCTCTCATGAGGACCGCCACAGGAATGGAAGACCCAGAGTTACCTCTGCTGCAGAGGATAAGTTCATTAGAGTTACCAGCTTCAGAAATTGCAGCCCAAACAAATGCTTCACAGAGTTGAAGTCACAGACACATCTCAAAATCAACTTTTCAGAGGGGACTGTGTGAATCAGGCCTTCATGGTCGAATTGCTGCAAAGAAACCACTGCTAAAGGACACCAATAAGAAGACGAGACCTGCTTGGGCCAAGAAATATGAGCAATGGACATTGGACCAGTGTAAATTTGTAATTTGGTCTGGAGTCCAAATTTGAGATTTTTGGTTCCAACCGCCATGTCTTTGTGAGACGCGGTGTGGGTGAACGGATGATCTACTCATTTGTAGTTCCCAACGTAAAGCATGGAGGAGGAGGTGTTATGGTGTGGGGGTGCTTTTGCTGGTGACACTGTCTGTGATTTATTTAGAATTCAAGGCACACTTAATCAGCATGGCTACCACAGCATTCTGCAGCGATACGCCAACCCATCTGGTTTGGGCTTAGTGGGACTATCATTTGCTTTTCAGCAGGACAATGACCCAGCTATTCTACCAAGAAGCAGAGTGATGGAGTGCTGCATCAGATGAACTGGCCTCCACAATCCCCTGACCCAATTGAGATGGTTTGGGATGAGTCGGACGGCAGAGTGAAGGAAAATGCAGTCAACAAGTGCTCAGCATATGTGGGAACACCTTCAAGACTGTTTGAAAAGCATTCCAGGTGAAGCTGGTTGAGAGAATGCCAAGAGTGTGCAAAGCTGTCATCAAGGGTGGCTATTTGAAGAATCTCAAATATAAAATATATATTTGATTTGTTTAACACTGTTCTGGTTACGAAATGATTCCATATGTGTTATTTCATAGTTTTGATGTTTCCACTATTATTCTACAATGTAGAAAATAGAAGACATTAAGAAAAACCCTTGAATGAGTAGGTGTGTCCAAACTTTTGACTGGTACTGTATATATTTTTTAAACAGAAGAATAGAGCTCTGTTAAACTGTTGTGTATCCCTGTTTGCAATATATTATTTAAGGATGAATAAGAACCACTCAATATAAATGAGTCATGGAGATGTTTTGGTTGAGATGTGATCAGCAGCAGAGTGGACACTATTCCATTGGTACGGAATCCAGCAATGACAATGTTCCTAATATGGATTCCGTACATGGCCAATGCTAGGATATCCCAGTTAAACGCCTCCTGACTGCTGACTTCCAACAGAGGGAGATAGATGTAGGGAGCAGAGAGACCTGATCTGTGAACTTTGTCAGACACTGATCCCAGCCGGTAAAATAATCTCACAGGACTAAGCTACTACAACATCCCCAGAGAGATCTAATATGTACTCTCTCTAGACTAGTAGAACTATAGACCTAGACTGCCCATGCTAAAACTAGAATGTTCATACTAGATCAGGAACACTTACATTAGAACTAGAACGCTTTTACTTGAAGTAGAATTATGTACAGTGATTTTAAAACAGTTTATGTTGGATGTAGTAGGATGTAGTGGGATGTCAAAGGTTTAGTCAGCTTTGTATGCTTTGCTATCTACCATTTTCTATTGTTTTCAGAAGCACCTTCATTACTTCTGGTTGTAAGTACATTGAGCACTTTGCATGGAAGAGTCATTTGAGGTGACATATACTGTAACTTCATCAAACAATTTTACTTCTCCTTTTCTAAGAATCTCTTTTCATGTTTGCCAAAACATATATATTTAGGTCCATTTAGAATAGTGTTACATTTTGTTGTTTATAGATGAAATTATTTGCATGACAAATAACTATATAATTTCATGAGTTGAGCAATGAATAACATGAAAGAAGCTGAATATTTGCTTAAAGGTCCAATGGAGCCAATTGCTCTCAATATCAAACAATTTCTGGGTAACAATTAAGAACCTTACTGTGATTGTTTTCAATTAAAATGGTCAAAAAGAAACAAAAATAGCTTCTTAGCAAAGAGCAATTTCTCAAGCATGAATTTTGCTAGGACTGTCTGTGAGTGGGGAGGGGAAAACTGTAAACTAGCTGTTATTGGCAGAGAGGTTTGGAACGCTCTTTCTTATTGGTCTATTTTTACGGTAAGGACGGCAAGACACTTTAATGACACAGTGCTGCCTGCCTGCCCCCTGATTTGCTCCAGAGACGATCTTTGCTTGCTCTCCCCCTTTGACCAACTCCCTCCGATGACCACTCAAGCTATGAACTTTACGACCCTCTCATGACCTTCCATCTCTTGAATGATGTTGTTGTTTTCTAAATTGCTTGTCTTTTTTGTATTGCTTTAAAGCTCTTTGAGATTCTTTATGTAATGAAAAGCACTATAAAAGTTGAATAAATTATTATTATTATTTACTAATTTACCACCTGGTGATGTCACCAGGCAGGCCAAAGCTCCATCCCACCAAAACAGGCTGAAATTTCAGGCAGTCCTTTCAAACAGCTCTTACACTAAGAGGGCATTATCATATTTTCACAATTTCACAGTATTATTCCAACCTTACAGTGTGTAAATATATATATAAAACACAGGAAGATCACGTTTTTGACTGCACTGGGCCTTTAAAAAACCTAAAAGAAAAACTGACATTCTTGCCACTTTCGTCCACGCTGTGAAGATAAAAATGTTGACCTAGTCATAAGATGTTAGTTTTAATATAGTTTTGCACTGTTGTTGACTCCAGATACATTTATAAGTATTAGCCAACAAAGCAAACCAAAGCTGAACCAAAACAAACTGGGCTGAGAGACGGCCTTTGATCCATAGGAGGCCATAGTGACTTCAACACTTTACCTCAATCATTTTCAGCTGAGGTTTCACTGGTGGTTGGTTCTCTAAGTTCTTAGAGCCAAATGAACAGCGACGAAATGGGATTCACTCAGAACAAAGAGTCAAATATTGAGTCTCTCCACAAACCAAGAAAATAATTTGATTTACTTTGATTCTCTTTTGGTGTGACTCAAGATGTATAGACTATTTAGCTCTGGGAAACGGTAGTTGTTAGAAACACCATGAGAAAATATAAAGAAGGTTTTTATTTTTTACTTGATTGAAAGTGAATGAACACCTTGGAAAGCATATGTTTTTTTTTAAAGTATAAATATAAAAACTGTATCTAGGTATCCAGTAGCATACAGTGATGTAGTGGGGAATAAATAGGTGGGTAAATGTTGATTGCAGTTTGCGATGAGTAAGGTAACTCTCTATATACTTTCACTGCATTTTTCAGCAACATTTGGGTAAAAAAGGTGCGCAAACAGAGAGTACGTGAGTTTACCCTCCACCACACCACTGGTAGCATAGCAGGAACTATGTTTGGCTGTCTTTCATGTTGAGCTTATCTAGACTAAGTTGTCTCAATTTATGCCACTGCAACTGCACTGGCAACCCACAGAGAGCATGAGCACACATTCCGTCTGACCATAGTTGTGTGGTCAGTGCTATCCGGGATCATTGGGACGTCCCTACCCTAAACCCTAACCTTAACCCCTGTCCTTACCCTAACCCTAAACTTAACCATAACCATAACCCTTACCTAACCCTAACATTAACCCTTACCTTAACCATTTTAAATTTCAACATCAATGTGGTAGGGACGTCCCAAGGATCCCTGGTAGCACAGACCATAGTTGTGTATGACATTCACAAGAGGATTATGAGAATTAAATGTGATCAAAACTATTTTCATGTGACCCCTGAGCACTTGACCTCTCATAAGGTAGCTAGCGTATAGTGTAGCTCTGTAGCTAAAAGCTCTAGGCCTCGGGTGTTCAGGGTTCCCTCTCTTACAGGAGCTGAGCCCTGGCACAGTGAGAAAGCTTGTGAACATTTTCTGGAAGGGAAACGTTAATGTGGGCGGCCCGTGAATGTTCAGAATATTATTGTTGGTTCATCCCAATGGTTTCAGAGCACCCAATCATTAAGCAACTTCTATTATAGAAGCAGGCACAAGTATGCTTTTGTTCTTTTAGATACGATTCCCATAATATACTTGAAGTAGGTCACAATAATTTAAGAAATGGGTCATTGTTATTCATTACATAAAGATTAATACCTTTCTATTTGAATAACACATTTTATGTACATCTCAAAAGCTTCATGCTAACAGTACAATACAAAAGAAGGGAAGGACATCAGCGGTCCATCCATTTGTAATACCCTCTAAAATTGCTTAAATGTAACACGTTGCACAACCTAGACATTAGATCCCCCCCACACACACACACAAACACACACACACACACACACACACACACCCTACCCCTTTATTATTATTTTATTTGTGACTTGTAGCCAACATAGACAGCTTTATGTGCCTGTACATGTTGACAAAGCAGCCATGGCTCATTGCTGGTTGATGGATGGCTGTGTGTGCCTAGCTAATTATTAGTACACATAAAAGGATGCTGTTATTTCCAAGCCTGGCCCAGCAGGCCCCAGCCAGAGAGGTCAGTGAGTAAATCTGGGCCGATCAGTCTGCAACTATATCACTCAATCTTGATGTATGAGCACAGAGGTACAAATTAAATGTGCAGCGACCTTCTATGGGGTACTGGGCACAACAGGACGCCATTTGGGCTAATTCCTGCATGGGGTTCAGACAATAAAGCACTATACCACATGCTGTAATTACTTTGTGTACACACATCTGGATTTGGGATTCCCAGAGGAAGTTAATGCACTTGAAAAAAGAGGCCGACCATTATGAACGTGCAAAATGTAGTATGTGCCGGTGAAACAAGTGGAAGGTGGGGAAATGGTGGGGAGCTAAGGGCTATAATCTTTCTAGATGCAGATGTATGTATACATATGGACTTGACTATTGACCTTCTCATGAGATCTGTTCAAAGTTAATCATTGCCATTGAGACGAGGAGGAAGATTGCTTTTTGGAAATAAAACCGCTTGCTCAAACCAGAAGGATTACATGTCCCTAAAATATCCTTCCAATGTCATTGCTCTCAATTACTTTCCTATTATCCTTCTGCAACCTCACTCTTACTCCTATTACAGACATCTTGCTTTTATTTGACGAAGTTACAGTTTCACGTTCCATCTCAGTACTATCTCTATCAGTTGAACGGAGGGCTTTATACATGTTCGTTCCATATTCAGGGCAATGGTGCCAGCGTGCATCTGGATTTCATAGCAGCTCAATTTTCTCTGCTAGCGTGGGCTAAGATTGGTATCTGATGAGCTCTGATGGCTGACATGGAAACTGCGTAAATGTCACAGGCGGAATGTTATTGATATTTATCGGTAGGTTCGACCTGAGATAACCGCTGAGCATCGGCTGCAACCTGTCACAATGTAAGTACAGCATTAATCTACATCAGCTCATAAATTACCTGCCTAATGCTTGAAGTCAGGGGATCTGGCACACAATTCACTATTAATGTGTACTACGGTATTCACTTCCGGAATGTTTTGATGACGATAATAATGTCTCGGTTGAATATGTTGTTTAGCCTCTTGTAGGATTAGGCCTATAATTCACTCAATATATGAGAATCTAATAAATGACTAAAAACTAAAATGATAAATGTTACCATTCTATGGCCCAAAATCCCTCACAGAACAATACATAAATAAATAAATAAATAAATATTGTTTTGATTAGTCTTGAAAGGAGTTGTTAAAGTATCTTAAAACTTCAGTACAAATATTTATAACTTTATTGATAGTTTACTTGTACATTCATATTTTGTGAATCAAAAGGAAAAAAATACAAACTGTATAGTGAATCATGTTTAGGCATGCTTGCATATGAAATTATAATACTTGTGGTGGGTACAACAAATTCCATAGAGCTTAATCAAATTCAACCATCCCTGAAATGTTTGTAAACGCTGACACGCTACATTTTAGGCGAACAATGCACAACAGCCACACATCTCCCATTGCAAATGTAACATTTAAAAAACATATAAAAATAAATGCAAAGCCATGTGAAAATGTACACTTGTATTTC
The DNA here is from genome assembly GCF_964263955.1 of Coregonus lavaretus. Taxonomy (NCBI): domain Eukaryota; kingdom Metazoa; phylum Chordata; class Actinopteri; order Salmoniformes; family Salmonidae; genus Coregonus; species Coregonus lavaretus. The sequence continues at coordinate 55,617,180 of NC_139992.1, forward strand.
AACTATTTTATAATTGTATAAACTTTCAGACAAAAATAATAAATAAAAGCACCCATATGTTTAATTTAAAATGGAGACATTGCTTAACAACTGTAAATGGTGGTTTGAGAACAGAGAAAGTGTTGGTAAAACATTGTTTGAGGTAGACCTTACTACGATCTACAGACTCAGAGGCATTATTGACATTGAGATCTGTTTCTCAATGACACAAAACATTTCCAAAGCAATACCCTTTGAATTTGCAAATGTTCCAAATATTATACTTGCTGGTAGGCATTATTTATTTAGGTTGTAGATATAATCTGACTTACTTTGATAGTTAAAACATGAAAATGCAAATAAATGCAAGTTTAACATGTACAGGCCTAACAAAAACTAAACCCGTCTCTAGAACACTGCCATGCTTTTGTTGTTCCTATAACATAACTTGTAACATTTGTTAGAATCTTTGGTGGAATTTGACATAATGCTTTGTCCCATGTCAATACAATAGATTATGATAAATTATTTCAGATCCTAGTATCAGTTATTAATTTCAGCATCAAACACAGATGCTCATGTCTACCTCAACAAGTTATTATAGTTTCCTGATGTGTACAAAACTATGTTTGAAAACCATTGAATTTCTGGGGTTATGACACATGATTGAGGATGAGTTCGCAACATAACATAATATACAATGCTTTAGAAAGAACGGGTCTGTTTGGCGAAGAAATTCAACACACTGATTTATCAGTGCCTGAAACAAATGACTGAAAATCGTTTGTTTATCTCTATCAATTAACTGCTTTTTTTCTCTCTTTTTTCTTCTTCATATTTACAGTATTGCACTTAAACTGCGCACAATTGCATTTCAGTTTAACTGATGATTCTTCATATTTTCAAAATTACAAAAAATTGCAGTTATACCCTTTATCCTTCTAAACGTTTCGTGAACGTCTCATTTTGATGACATGATAAAACCCAAATCAGTTCCTTTTCCCACCCTCATTTAGTAAAGTAGTATCTGCTTGTAGTGCTGTTTATAAACGCCCACATACAAGACCTGAAGTGCAAAGAATATCTTCACTTCTATTCCCAAGAAACAGCACGATAAACAGAAAGAAAGAAAGCAAGAGAGAGAGAACAATGTGAGGAGAAAAGCAAAAAAATGTATTTTGGACACATTCCCAGCAAAACACATGTACACTCTCCATCCTCCAAAAGCAGAAAAGTAAGGGATTCGATTAGGCTCTTCCTGTCAGTCCACAGTTTAAAGGAAATCAAACCCCAATGACCTTTGACTTTGTGGATGAGGGTATATATAGTGGGCAGTTTGAATGGCAGTGATACAACAGAGTTGGGGTGTTAGGTCAGATATAACATGGCCAGGCTCCATGATAGGCCTGCAGTCCTCCAATAGAACTCATGCACTGGGCAGCGGCGGGAAAAAACACAGTGGTTACACAGAGAATATGGCCATTTCTTTTCTCTTTTTCTTTATTTTTTTCTTTGTCTTTTTTGAGTGTAAAGGTTAGAGTGGGTCCGATGCCTTGTGGTGTCAGTGTCTTTTCCCATACACACAATAGTCTGTAAAGTCAACGTGACGGCATCGGCATCAGTGAGGCTCTAGTATTTGGCCCTGCTTGCCTGCTTTGCCAGTTTGCTTTGTTCTAAAGTCTCCCGGTCTGGCCTGGCCCGGCCCTGGCCCTCGGCTCAGACAGACATCCACATGTGTTTGTACGGTCCTGGACTTGTGATGTGTGCCTGGAGTGGACTGAGCCACTGGCCCCTCAGAAGTCCTGCCTGTTGGGCGAAAAGTAAAAGGTGATTTCATTGGTATTTAATTACCGTTCTCTCTACAAATGGTTGTTTTGGCAGCTGGTTTTGTGACAATTTTCTTGCTCCCCTCCTTCTTTCTCCTCCTCTTCTTCCTCCACTCATCCTCTCCCCATCTCCCTCTCCCTCTGTGTCCCTCTTTTTCTCTCTCTCTGTCTCTTTCTTTCATTCTCCCTCTGTGTTTTTTTTTTTTAATGTTGTTTTGTTTAAGCTGTAAGTGTCAGACCCGATCACAGGGCTCAGTCTTGTATGAGAAGCAGGTGATTATGAGGGCGTGGGGCGAGCAGAGGGGAAGCCCGGTGGGGTCAGAGACCCAGTGCCTCGGCATGTTTTCTTGCCTTGAGTCGGAGGTCAGCGATGCTAGAATTCTTGCTGTTGCTCTTGGCAGCCGCCGCCACGGCCGCCGCTGCAGAGGCTGAGTCCGCGAGAGAGGCGATTGGTAGTCCGAAGGGTGGGGGTGGGAACATCAGGTAGGGCGCATGCGCCGCCAGGTGAGGGTGCAGGTGATGGTGGGAGTGAGCCACGCCCTCCAACTGGAGCTGGGCCTGGACCTGCCAGACAACCAAAAACAAACCCTAGGTTAGTGAGTCCCTCCCAGCCCCTCAGGCTGTGTGTGTGTGTGTGTGTGTGTGTGTGTGTGTGTGTGTGCATGTGTGAGAGGCGAGCCAAGGGTTTAGGTTTCACTGTTTGACACTATTAAATTCCCCTTCAAGTTCTACCCTCAAAGCTGTTGCTTACTGTGTGTTTTCTAAGAACAAAGTTAGGAACTGCACTCTGAGCCTTTCCCCTTTTTTCATGTCAGCTATTCTTAAAGTTAATGAATCATACATAACTTCACAGACACCACGTCCAGTTTAACAGCTTAGAAATCAAAGTCTTTCTAAGACCCTGAACAGATTTGTTTAATTCACAGTGAGAACTCCTTCATACCCTTGGAAATATGCAACGTCTTGTTATCCTGATTATGGATTCAATTGCATAAATAAATACAAATTCACCCAAAAAATATTAACGTATTTAGAGTTATAAATATTTATCCAGACATATTCCTGAGCAAAGGGAAAGCCAAAGTCATAAGGACCATAGAGTATCCGTTTGCACATTCTTGGCAATTATTTTATGAGGAGTAGGTGAAAATTAGAAATCCCTGTACTTCAGAGGGAGAGCTACGTTGCCTCTTGCCATTTCTCATGCGTTTCAAATGCCACAGGAAGCACGGACATAAGTGAAGAGCCTCATGCTTTCTCATCCAACCCAAATAAAACTTCATTTAAGCGACGCATGGTAAACGTTTTAAGATAGAGCTAAATGTTTCAACCAATTTAAAATGTGGCGCTATTTCGACATAGCCAATAACATGGAAAATGACTGAAATTAAAGTTGTTTAACTGCGAGAGAGAATTAAAATAAACCGCAAAATATGCTTTCTTGGACGGTATTTCATTACGTATTGCTGACCAGTTTTTGTACTTGCACTGCATTGCATTGACACGAGCCACAGACACAAGCCAATGCATAAATGCCCAGTAGGCCTTCCTCCATATTGTCTTTCTCACCAACTGTCACTGTTACCAAACACTCAAAGAATAGGCCTGATTCCAGATGCATGGATACTGACTTTCATAAGGCACAGTTAACACTCAAACAAAGAGCCTTGTTCCAAATGTATGAATGCAGACTGTCAGTGAAACACAGAAGGGAACCCCTCTTTGAGAAGGAATCTCTCAGCGTGTTGTTGTTAAGTTTGCTGGAAGGATCAGTGAAATGGAACTGGGCATGAGCTGCTACAGGCGCTACCCAGTCCCCGGCACAACAGGTGGTCAATATTTGTGTGTGTGTGTGTATCTGTGTGTGTGCACGTGTGAATGCCTGTGCATTTGTGTGAACATGTGTACGTGTGTATACATGCAGGGGTACATGTGTGCTTGCATAAGTGTGTTACAGCCAGCCCAGTGCCTTTCTGTCTCAGGCCTGTAGAGGTAGTGCTCTTCTCTCAGTATGCAGGCCTCATGCCTCCCTCCCTGCCAATGCAGCTCACCACCAATATCCATCAGAGCCTTCTCCAGTCGCTGCTTTCATCATCTCTTTTATGTGCTTGCATTGCCGCAGTGTTGGCTTAATTAGGCCCAAGCTTTTCACAGGGGTGAACAGACAACCCAACGGCCAGGCCGCAAAAACAGACCTCACCAGATCAAATGTCTCTCCAACAAACACAAACACACACACACACACACACACACACATCCGCTCTTAACGCACCCCAAAGGTGAAAGGTGCTTCGGGGTTGAGTTGACTCTCACACACCGCCCTCCAGCTCCATAGAGTTCTCAATCACCACAGCCTTTGTAAACTACAACCTCGGACGATAGGTGTCTAATTTTAGCATAATAAGGGCATATGCACCTCTCTCCAATATCTCTCTCAGATTCAGAGATGATTGAGAAGTATGGTTGTTTATATTTTGGGGATTAATATCAACTATACCTTCTAAGAGACTAAAAGAGCTGGAAAAGTAGGGTACATTTTTATGACTGCATCAAACCATTCAACCATGCTAACACATTTAGAAACTATAGCTTTTTTGTCAGTTAAGCTCCTTAAAAGTCTATTGACGCACCCATGCTTCAATCTAAGTAACATAATAATCCAAATCCCCATCAAAATCTGTCAGTTTAAGCTAGAGATATCTGGTTTTTGCATGGGCTGCGTCTCAATCCACCAAATCCGCCTATGTTGGCCATCCGCATCAGCGGTGATAGGTGGCCGAGCTACAGCGGTGTTTGTCAGACCATGACACATCCTGAAAACGTCTGTAGCAGAAAGGGGAGACTCTCACGAACACGATGGTATTCTCCGTTTTGCTCTACGACCCCCACAAGTGTCACGGGACTCGTCTGAAGGTAACCCATACAAATTAATGGAAGGATGGAGGTAGTTTTGTGCCAACAAAAATAAGGGGTTAAATATGTGTCCAAAAAAACACAAATATTTCCTGAGTTTTCTTATATCTCCTAGATATAGGACAGACACTTCCAAACCTTATTCCTTATGATTTATTTTTTTACTGTCTTTTTTGCCATTTATGAATGTGTTATTCAATGTGTTTCTAAGGCTATAGTAGTAAAGTTCAAATTCAATATTTTATCAAATATTTGTTTTTATATACCTAAAGTGGTCCTAAAATTCAAAATGACCTTCTTAAACAATTCCATATTAGAACCCCCCCCCAATGGCTTAGACTTTTAGAGGTTAATGGATTTTGAATATTAACTTTTGCTTATGCACAATCACTCACTTGCATGCCTGCATTTCATCAGTAAATGTTTCACGTAGGATTCATTTCATGAAAAAGAGAAAACAACATACCTGTTGAAAAGGCATCCGTAGAGCTCCCATGTTGACATATGGAGCTACTCTGCAGGCATCCAGATGACTGGCAATGCCCAGAGTGACACCTGGAAAGTATGAAGAGGTGTCTGTCAGACAGTGAGACAGTTAAGTTTGATTATAAGGCTGATATGGTTGGTCAAAGGTTACAAGATGACATTGTACATTTTGCAAGTGATTAATCAAACATAATAAAGTACATGCACATGATAGTAGATCAGCTTTACAGTCTGGAACATAGGCCTACATAATTATTGTAAGAAATGCGCGATATAACATACTAGCAAACAATTTAGCAAGTGTAAAATTACAAGTGTAATAATCATCATAACATAAATCATAAAAAATACAAGTAGATGGATAGTAAATAGAATTTACCTTTATGCATCTGGTTTTCTTGTTTTCGACATTTTGCTCTTCTGTTTTGAAACCAAACCTTGAAACCAAAATGTAAACAGTGAATGAGGGCATTGTAGAATATCCATGTTGGGGAAGCTACTCTGAAAATATATTTTATACTGGAAGAAGTTAAGCTACACTAAAGCTACACTTAAGAAAAATATAGTTTACTTAACTAAAGTTACTTTGAAAAAGTAGTTCACCACATCCAAACTTCTTCGGGAAAATCATCATATGTAAATCTGAAATGTTATAGACTACAAATTGCAAGGTCCGATCACTTTAGGGTCATATGTTACCAGAATTTGTAATGTAGCCTATTAAACACAAACATTATGTTTCAAGTGGAAATTAGGCAGGTCTGATGCCGAAAAAGAAAGGAAATTATTGCCTACTTCACCCATATTTAATTGTATTTTTTCAACAACAAAAAAAGTAGTGTAGTTCTAGTAGCCTAGTTAGTTATACTGCTACATGGCAAAAAAGTTAACTACTGAAAACACTATCTTGATTTGAATTTAGTTCAACTACCACCAAGCTACCGTAAAATGCAGTTAATGCACTCCCCAACACTGAGAATGTCGATGATGACATTACTGCACATAAAAGTAGCCTATAAACCTATACTGTTTTAATCATGAATTACAACTGATATAATTGCCTACACTATTATAGATAATATAAGATCGAATATATTATCTATAATAGTCTAAAATAATATACAACATATCGTCACAAAATGTATAGCCTAACAATATTTGTTGATAGTCCTACTCTAATTTACGTAGGCATATGTGCTTAAAAAACGGTACCAAAAAGGTCACTATTACTCCGACTAATCTACAGCATAGCCTATTGTTAATTATCATCAACCTAATTTCCCTCCACGAATCCATTATCTCCTCTCCCCTCTGACCCCAGTAATGATTATCATTTACAGTAGCCAGATTAGCGACTACAGAACAACAAAGGGCACCTTAATTACTCAAGGTGCTGCAGCCATTTTAACGCGTGTGGATTGGACTGTAATAATACGTTTGTCGATAAAGTATGCATTATTGACATAGCATGCCCCAACTCTCCCTCCATCACATAGCCTATTGGAAACAAATGTTTGTTTAATGTTGTGTTTAGAAGAGAATAATTTAGGATTAGGCTATTATTGGCCTATTATTAGCCTTTCCTATTATTAGTAGTATTGTTATTATTATTATTATTATTATTTATTTTTTTCACCTTTATTTAACCAGGTAAGCCAGTTGAGAACAAGTTCTCATCTACAACTGCGACCTGGCCAATATAAAGCAAAGCAGTGCGATAAAAACAACAACAACACAGAGTTACATATGGAATAAACAAAATGTACAGTCAATAACACAATAGAAAATCTATATACAGTGTGTGCAAATGTAGTAAGTTATGGAGGTAAGGCAATAAATAGGCCATAGTGCAAAATAATTACAATTTAGTATTAACACTGGAGTGATAGATGTGCAGAAGATGATGTGCAAATAGAGATACAGGGGTGCAAATGAGCAAAATAAATAACAATGTAAATAACAATATGGGGATGAGGTAGTTGGGTGGGCTAGTTAAAGATGGATTGTGTACAGGTGCAGTGATCGGTAAGCTGCTCTGACAACTGATGCTTAAAGTTAGTGAGGGAGATAAGTGTCTCCAGCTTCAGAGATTTTTGCAATTTGTTCCAGTCATTTGCAGCAGAGAACTGGAAGGAATGGCTGCCAAATGAGGTGTTGGCTTTGGGGATGACCAGTGAGATATACCTATTATTAAGCCTGTATGGCTATATCATTATTCTTATAGGCTACTGCTAATTGTATTATTTCATTGATTTAGGTTATATCATAAGGTGTATTTAATTAGTTTACTTTTTAATCAATTATGTTCTTGTCTCTTAAAGGTCTGTATTGACACAAAATAAAATAAAACATATATATATATATATATATATATATATATATATATATATATATATATATATATATTACAGCTATATATATTACGTGCCAGAATGCTAAGCAAAGTGAACTACACTGGTTGCGACAGTTATTTCTTCATTAAGGACCACTCAATGATGCGCTATACAAACACCCTAATCTCGTTTCCTTTAGATTTTTATTAGAGACAGTGAATAATGACATTTAATTTAGCTCTGTACCAGAAACCCAAATATATTAGTCGTAATCGAATTACTGCACGCTGCTCACCAAGCGCTCATAACTTTCAATTAGATTCCTCAGCTGCGCGCGACATGGGGCTTCTGTTCCGACGCCTAAGTGCAGGTTAATACTCTTCTTTCTACCACATGCCTTACAATTTACTTTTGATAGATTTGGGGGTTTCAAATCGAAAAACGGTCGGCTGCGACATGGATTTTAATAGTGTGTGATTTTAACCCTCACGGCCCATTTCAGTCTATATGCGTGGATAGTGTGTGTTATTGTTGTAAATATTGAGTAAATATTTATCCCATTGCGTTTTAACAGGTAAATGCTAACCCCCTGTTATACCACAATTTGATTTTGGCCATGTTTAAAATTACTTTTTTTTATGTCGCGCTTGCAAGCTGTCACACGGTGTAGACTTCTAATATTAGGCTACTTAGTCCTCCGATTAGATCTCGGAACACGAGGTGTCCCACCGACTGAGTTCCAGCAGAATTGAATTATTTCTAATCCATTTTTATGGGAGCAATATATCAAGCCAATGGCAGATATTACAAAGACAACGCGGGGGGAAATGAGGTGACTGACATACGATGGTGTCCCCTGAAGCACTCGTACAATCTCTTCATTAATTTTAATGATGTGGTAAGATCTTTCCGAAGCACATAAGCAACTTTTCTTCTACAATAATCTGCCAGGAGAAAGAAGACGGATTCAGATTAATCCAATGCCACTTGAGCAACTATGATGTGGCAAAGGCTATAGGCGTCATTTTATTTGTTTAAAAGCAACAGTATTTTGGTCATGTAAAAAATAGACCAATGTTATCATGATATACATTTCTTTGATAATGGATAGTGTTTTATGGCAATTTTTAAAAACAACAAATGAACAGTAACCAGTAGGCTTACTTATTATTATTAGCAGTAGTAGTAGTAGTAGTAGTAGCAGTAGCAGTAGTAGTAGTAGTAGTAGTAGTAGTAGTAGTAGTAGTAGTAGTAGTAGTAGTAGTGTTGTTGCACTATTATTGCACTTAATACCTAAAGTTAATTTAGAAATATTGTCAAACAAATCTCACCGAGGTCGTGAGGTCAATATGTATAATATCGATCCAATAAATAAACTCGTGTGGCTTTTAACCATGTCGACACAGTCATATCTGCACAGTTTGTTGCATCTAATATTGCATGATATGTTTGTCTCATTGCATCACACTCTCTGGAGTGTGTAACATCTCGGTATAACTGAGCCTTGACAACAGGCAGGTCGGACCAAAAGAATATTAGGCCTACATAGCTCATGAAAATTAAACATAACCATTGATGTTTTATCAAACGGGTGAATAAATTATATAAAAACGTAAGCCTCAGCGCCATCTTATTTTGACGTTACTGTTTTAAATTATTCCTGAATATTTTCATTGTTTTACACGTGCACATAATATAATAGATACATGCCAAAGCTTGCACCTAAACGTGTTTAAACTTGTGTTAAAATAAAAAAAAGACGCTGTTCCACGACGATTCTACCCCAAAACTGACCGGTTAACAATTTGATTTATTTCAAAATATTTCCCTTTGCCAATAGGACAACATACATTGTTTTAGTAAATGTAGGCTATCTAAAAACATTTTTTTTATAGCCACGTAGTTTTTAAACGGCACCCTTATCAATATGGTTTGTAGGCTACTGCCTTGCAAGTGTTGGCTCTATAGCCTTCTGAAACGTGTTTCATTTGTGAACATACATCATTACTGATTTAGGCCTTACATCCATTTTGTCCATCTTATTCCGCATCACGAATTACAGTAATCTTCCTGCGTCACACACTATGACCCCAGCCTCTGTCACTGGACGTCTCAATCTAGCAACCTCTCACACGTTGTTTTCAGAACAATCCTTGATGCTTTGCGCTTAAAAGCTCAACCTATTTAGACCCACATTTGAATAAAATAAAATAAAATAAAAACGTATGCAATTTAGGGACAGGCCTATCTAGGGTTTTGTCCAAAAGCTTTAGGGTTATGCTTTTCACTTCCGGGTGTTACCTGTACTCTCGCCTCTGACAGTCCCAGCCTCTGGCTCAGCTCTTCCCGCATGAAGGCGTCGGGGTAGTGCGTCTCGTCGAACAGGCGCTCCAGCTCGTTGAGCTGTTCCAGGGTAAAGTTTGTCCTGCTCCGCCGCTGCTTCAGTTTGCTCTGTGCGTCCTCATCCTCAGACTTTACGTCCTCCTTCTTCTCTTTACACTCATATATCCCTGCGTGAATACATACAACGTTTTCAAAAGACAGTACATCTCTAGATTAAACACAAAAAACTCTTACACACCTGCAACTACAGCTTGGCTTTACACACACACATACACACACACACACACAAACACACACGTCCGTGTCTATAGTGTAGCTTATATTAATTTGGTGGAATCCATAGTATGTGTTATGGTAGCCAGCCAGAGACAGCAAACAGAACATGATTAACAACTTCGATCTCTATTGGTCAAAATACAAGCCTGCAAACTTACAAACCAAAATGCAGGCTATGGCACCGTGGGTTTACTATAATGACAATTATTCACATACATACATATTGATATCTTCGACCATAAAATCATGTCACTATTAGGCCTTATAATTTCCTTAGTGGTATTTGCCTACAGTCTGCACATGGGTCCTTCATTGGAAGGAATGACCACCTGAAAACGCCACAATTTTCACTGGACAATTTGAAACTGAGCACTGTGATACCAAACAATTGTAGTTTATTCATGTGATTTTTATTTTGGAAAATGGTACGTGTTTTATATTGTTAATTGTTTTATCAAATACAGTACATTATAAAACCTTTATATATAAAATAGTAAGCCTATATACAAGTTATTTATCGGGTTATTTCAATGGTTGGTATAATAAGCCTATCATACAGCAAACTATTTCCACGGTAGTTGATCATTACAAACCTAATAAATAGCTTAACTTCGAATCTATAAAATATTTCACAAGGTTAAAGTGTTGCGTAAAATACAGTTATTTTCAAATAGGCATATATAATATGTTTAAGATTATCAAAATATTATTGCCGGGGCTAAAGTCATTATTACTATCAACACCTTGTGCGTTGTCTGTAACAATTGTTTTCCATCATCATTAGACGGACCTATTGTGTGCTATACAACAACGTAAACGTCCTAACACTGATATTACAGTGCAAGAGCATACATCCAACTTCGAGGTGCACGGGTTAATTTTGTGTATGAACGTTTTTTAATTTCTGTTATGTCATGAAAATGCGAGCAAGAACAACTTCATATAGGTTAACACTGTCCAAATAACAATGTATGGTCCAATGAACGATAGTTTAAAATATAAAGTATAAGCTACTGCATGCTGATGCAAGTACCACTCCTATTAATTGTACAGTGGAAACATCGAATTAGGCCTATCATTATGCATATAATCGCCATCAATACGATATTATTCAACGATATGATTTGTTAATAAATACAATGGTCGACAGGAGTGAGAGAATATTGATATTATCTAGGCTACATTCGTTTGGACCACTGCTTTTCACTGCAAACGACATGCCAGTAGGCCTATTATAGAGAAAGTGTTTCGAAGAATCTGCACATTATAACGACGTGTGCTTACGAAAAAATCTAAACAGTTACTGCAATAATTGAAAAGTCTTCCTTATAGTTTTGACCTTGTAAATGTTTTGGCCACCACATATTGATGTACTTTTACAATCGGTGCACCGAAAGTAATCGTGAAAACCAAGGGCTTGGTTCGTGTAAGAATGCAATGCAATGCATCTAGGACATTCACGCTACACAACTCGAACGGGTGGATAAAAACGTACCTTCCGTGGCCCTTGAAACGTTAAACTCCTTGAGTTTTTCTTTCTCAAGCTCTACGTGCTCCTTGAATAGATGTACCGGACAGTGGTTGCTGCCTTCCGTTATGTCCTGTAGACTTGTCTCCGAGTTCCCCAGCTCCCTCGCCCGCGCCAAGCCACTCTCCAAAACTTCCCTGTACGTGATACTCTCCTTACTGCTCTCCTTGGTTTTCTGGTCGAAAGATTTCGAGACGAACGCCGTAAGTTCTTCCATGGCCGTTCAGTGGTCCTGAGCACGGAACCCCACTTTAAAATGACCTATATAACGTTAGTTGTCAGCTCTTCGCGCGCTCGGTCGTAAAAGGCAGCGATATTGGGGGGTGGAGAAGAGGTGAGATCACTCCTGCTGTTATGACTGTGTTTTTGAGAGCACACTATTTATACACCGCCACCTCAGCCCAGCCCCCACCTCTGCGTCTTGGGCAATTATGGGCTGCTCGACTTATCTGAATTCAACTTTCAGCAGCTTTTCCAGAAATCAATGCTTCCACGGAGGCAGTTAATTGAATTAGGGGTCATTAAAATGCCTACGGTACCTTACGGTGAAATGAGTGGGAAATCTGTAGGCTATTAATTAATTCGGCGATAATTTCATTAACGTGATTTAGAGATATGAATACGGAGTTGCTGGGTTTGCTCCTCCTGGTGTTGTTATTTGTTTGAGTTGACAACTAAGAATTTAAAGCACATAGGCGGTCTAACAACATTATCAGATATAAACGACTCACCCTACATTGATAAAAGAATACACTATTGTGTTTTTTTTTTTTAAGTGGAAAACATTTGCAGTAGGCTAGTGATGATGTAGCCTATTAGATAATGTCTATAACCGTGGTCCATGATTCGAGTACAATTAGGCTACGCATGTCATTTCTCGAGAGGGAGAATTAGCTTAACTAAGTATGAAACCTAATTATTTTTGTTTTGCAGGTGTGAATCGTGTGACAATACTTGGAATGAGGCCCCAGTCCACACATTTTCTGAGATTGTAAATTACTTTGAAATATTGCTAATAAATCGCATGCCAATGATTATAAATATAATTTCCTTAATGATAATCTAATGACGTTTTGGAGAGCAGAGGTAAATTACAAATTATTTGACTTCGTTGATGATACTATCTCATAAACTAGTGAACAAATATTCACGATGAAATGCATCTATTATTAGTTGTTTTGTATGCATAGAAATGTGATAGAAAGTAGACTAACATTACACCGTAAATGTACGCTATAGTATAGGGGCATATACTGCTAATCCAACTGAACAGATCTCAGTGAATGAGACATGTAGGCCTACACATTTTGTTCATAATTCATATCATTCAAGCACCTCTGGGAGTGCTCTAAATGTTAAACTGGATTTATCCTAAAATAAAATACATTGATAATCAATACAATTAGGCTGCAAGTGGTGGAAAATGTTCCTTGATTTATATCTAGGATTTTCATGGAAATACATGTAGGCTATAATAGCTGAACATTATCTAAAACGCATGCATCGGTCCAGCTCAGAAACACAAAAGGCCGAGAGAAGAGAGCTGTCTCTGGGGTATTCTACCCGGAGCGCCCCGGCAGTGTGAAAGCGCTCAGTAAAGCTGTGCTCTCTAATGACGTGTTTTGATATCTCTCCATTTATCACAAAACCCGTCTCGCAGCGACTGACGCGCGCGGGCTGAGCGACTTTCCCTCGTGCGATGAACTGCGCCCTTTGTTGTTAATGGACGTAATTTTAATGGACGTAAATCCTCCTCATGACACAGATTTGTGTTCATAATCGAGTGCCTCGATAATGTCTCCATATAGAATAATTTGACTTGTAAAAGGATGTGCCTGTGTGGTCAATAACGAAATAAATCCTACTTGGTCTCCATAACCATAGCACTAACTTATTCTGGGATGAATACCCATCACAACCCATTTTTCAAATCATGGCAATATTGGTTGCTATCTTCAATTATAGGCTACCTCATAGGCCTATTTCAGTTTGTGTCCATGGTTCAACAGAGAACAACAACTACTAGGTGATACAGGTGAGAGGGCACCATAGCTGTTTTAGAGGTTACCAAACCACCACTAAAGGTGCTCTATATGATTAATTGGATTGAAATTGCCTATAACAATATATTAATTGTAGACCTGTTATATGAAAACATCATTTATTTAGTTAGTGAAATATTAATATTTAGGATGAAAATATCGAAAAGTAATGCAATGTTGTAAATGTAATGTAAAACAACAACAACAAATAGTGTGACATAGCCTATTTCGAAATGTGAGTCTTTTCATCTGACATGCATTTCAAACTAGGGTTTTCTCTTCATCAGCACAATCTTAATTGTGAAACTTCAAAGTGTTTCTTTTTTTTAAACGTTTGAAAATTAGTGAGTGCAGTCCAATTGACGTGGAGTATCCACATGTGGTGCCCAATCAACAACAGGCTCGAGGGTATCGGAATACACCAGCACAAATAATCGAAGAGTGATGTTCTATATGCAGCAGAGCTCATGTTGCCATAGTTTAGCGGCGAAACATCCTTAAAGGGACACGAATCATATTCCCCCTTCTCTTTATATCTCCAACATTTTCAACACCCCTCCCACCCCGTCTGTCTCAGTAGTTCTTAATAGGGTATTTTATTTCAGTAGTGTGGCAATGAGTATCCGAGGAAAGTCAGAAGAGTCATTCACCTAATACTGTAGCCAGCTGAACGGTTATGTGGCCTATTGTAACTGAGTAATTTGAATTTCATGATAACAAGTGTTGCTTTGCCCATACAGAGTTTCAACATCAACAGTCTTGTAGGCCACACATTTATCTCCGTTTAGCCTACTGATTCTATTTGCTATGCCTGCATTATATTGTCAACGAATACAAACATATATTATTATGATTATGATTATTGTTGTTATTGCTGTTGTTATCATGAGCAAATTCATATTACTAATCCGTTTTGTTGGTCACATTATTCTGTTCAAAACAGAACATAAATCAAACCGGCTGAAATAGAAAATATATTATTGTTGACAATGTTTCGATATTCAAAATAGAATACATTGATAAATAAAATACAAACTATTACCAGTAAGAATCATCCATCTGTTTTGTCATTTCGTAATTTTCGCATAAATTTATGCCAAACATCTAAATCTCGAAATTGGACATCTATCTATGTCCTGTAAATTGATGCCAAACATCAACATTTCGAAATTGGACATTTATCTATGTCCTGAGGAAGTCAGGAAATGCCTTCAAAACCGGCCACTGGGGGCAACAGTGAGCACTATTACCATCAATTGGACAGGGTGGTGGATGGGTGTTATCCAATGAGTCTGGATCCTAAGGTTGCATAGTCAATCCTAGTTGTGGACACTGATTTTCATTAATCCTATGACTCTGGATCAGTAGGTTGTGTGCTCGATCCCAGTCGTGAACACTGGTTTTTTATTTATGGTTTTAACCCTATCCCAAACCCAGTCATGTTCGATTAATCTGATGACTCTGGATCAGAAAGTTGGATGTTTGACACTGTTTTTAAAATATTTGTTATTTTAACCCTATCCCAAACCTTAACCCTTACCTTAACCATTCAGAATGAGTGCCTAAACTTAAAGGAAAACTCCACCCCAAAACTATCTTTTGGTATTTGTTTCTTTAGTCCATTGTTAATATAGTCCAAAAATGTTTTGCATGTTAGCAGTCATGTAAGCAATGAAGTTTTCAAGATATAGCTGTGCCAGCTGCATTTCTGTATTTAAAAATATATATCTCTTGAAAACGTGCTGACATTCAAAATATTTTGGGACTATACCAACAATGGACTAATGAAACAAATACCAAAATATAGTTTTTGGGTGGAATTTTCTGTTAACCCTTAACTTCGAAATTTGGAGAAATGGAACATACAGAGCAGCAGGAGCAACAAAAACACTTCTAAATGTGATGTTTGGAGCAACATTGAAATGTGACGTTTGGAGAACGTGGATGAAGACTGTGAGAGCTTGTTGAGAAATATACTTTGAGGTAGCTTAATTATCATGTTTGCCACATCATTCGTAAGATAGCCTCTACCGCAGATGTTTGGCTGGAAACAGCCTTATCTGCCATTTTATTTTGAATTCCCACCACGTGTCTGGATTTGAATTCTCTTCGGGGAGTGTAAAAAAGAATTAGGTAAACACAGAAGTTGTCTTCTCCTTATAAGAGTCAATATTACCCCCTCTATTTGGTTGGCATTGGGAAAGGCAGGTTGGATAATCATTTCAGGATCTTTGACCAATCCGGTCTCCTCTACAGCAAAGCAGCCTAAAAGGACCAAGTTGCACTGTTAAGTAATTTCCACCAATGGATGGCTAAAAGTGAAGAATCTACATGTTCAACCATCGATATAAGATTACTGTTTCCTTTTCTATCTGATGATTATAGGGGGAAAAACAGTCATCCTTTTTAATAATGGTGTCAGCCTTCAGGGTATTATTTAGCACACAGTATACAATGTAGCCAATTGATGCAGTGGTTTTGTATTTTTACTAAGTATCAAGGTTTGGGTAGCCTTTGCCATCTGTGACAGTTTGTGGTCTAGTGAATACTGAACTCCCCTCACATTCAAACATTTTCAGAAAACAAGACATACATGGCCTGGCAGTAGTTTGTAAACAAAGATACAGCATAAACATGTCTAAGACAGGTTTGATTGAGTCAGTCTCTAGAGCACTGCATCTTCAAATAGCAGCAGGCAAAACACTGTTACTTTAAGAAATAATTGGTTGGAACCATGCAGATCTATACCTAACAAGTTGGCAGAGCTGGAGATGAGAGCAGTGGGTCCAGCTGCAATAAAACAAACATAAATGTAATGGTATCTGAGTGCTCATCTAGTGCTAATCTCGTGTCCTCCTTCCCTGCCTCTGATAGGCTTTGGCACATTATTAGCCAATCACATTATTAGCCAATCAGCAGGTTTGAATGACTTGAATACGATTCAGAGCTGCATGCATGGGACAGAGAAAGACTGCAAACTGTGGGGAGTAGGAATGTCTATGACGTAAGTGTGTGCCTGTGTGTATGTATGTATTGACTATGATTCGTTGTGTCTGGGGGAGTGCTTATGCTGCGTTCATAACCAAGTGGGAAGGTGGAAATTACCAGTTGTGAAGTCGTAAATACGAGTTGAATGCGTTCACGTGCTCTGAACTCGTTGAGAAACGCCGATTGGCTAGTAGAGCCCCACAGTGGAGGTGTCATAATACTCATAAAACCTAGCAGTCAAACAGGGAATGGTTCCAATAGTTTTTCCACCATTCATTTTCCCATAGGGGATTTTAGAAACACTTAAAATAAGGGCTGTGTTACGTGTAGGCTAACTCTGGCGTGACGTTTTGATAACCATGTAAATCTCTTTCGGACAAGATGACTTTTAATCATATATTCGGCTCTATCTATTTTCAGATTCGAAAATGCTAATTAGCATCAAATTAGAGATCATGCAAGACTACAAATCCCTGCAAGCTCCTGCACGTCATCTCTAGCTGACACCTTTGCTAACAGGTATTGTGTCAATTTAAAACTTGCCCAAGACAGTTCACAGAATTGTCAATTTAAAGAAATGTATTCAATACTACATTTAGCTAACATTAGATAGTTAATCCAGTGATTGTTACCTTTGCCTCGAATCGGTTGTCTCCTCCAGATCATCATGGCATTTGTAGTTCTTTATGATAGCCACATTAGCAGCTAATTAGCATTTCATTTGTTGGGGGTAAATACAGGCAAATATATTGGTAAAGGTCACCTTGTCTGAGACAGATTTACACAGTTATCAAAACGCTACACCAGGGTGAACCTTCACGAAACACAGCCCTTATTTGAAGTGTTTCTAAAATCCCCATTGGGAAAAATGAATGGTGGTAAAACGATTAGAACCATTTCCCTGTTTGACCGCTAGATTTTATGGGTATTATGACTCATACTGTGGTACTCTATGGCAAACAAGCTGTGTCAACCACACACTAAAAGTACAGCTATCATGCTCACAAACAAATTATAAAAAAACAACAACATATAAATAAATTGCTTTTTTATAAATAATGTTTTGTTATTGAATTTAACTGCCAGAAATGAAGGTCATTTCCTTGGTAGGTGATGTCAGAGGTCAGCATGTGGGAGAAGTCGGAGCTCAGGGATGATAGATGAGTTTCCCACTAGTAATTACCAGTTGAAGGGGGGTTCAAATTGATTTTTCCCAGTCGTATGTGGTAAATACCACCTTCCCACTTGGTTATGAATGCTGCATAAGACCTCTGCTTGGAAGCCTGACTAGGTGGTTGTCAGTCCCTCTTGTTCTAGCAGGGGCTGGGCCGTGAGAGGGTAAAGTGGAAAGTAAGGTAGAGTCAGGACTGGGCTTCCGGTGGACTAAAGGCCTAAACTCTGACAAATGCCGCAACAGCGTTTGAACATGCCTGCATTGCCAGACTAAACGTTAATTTTTTTGTTGTTGAAATTAATAATTATTTTTCTTATCCAAAATGGCTGAGTCAGATAGGCTATGTTGTTTTGAGGTGGAATTGACTTGCACTTATAACGATTTACTACAGAGTTTAGAAGAAGATGACAAGAAATGAAATGTATCTTCATAATAAAGTAACTACTTGGCAGAAAACATAAAACATTTGCAAACCAGCATATGTTTAAGGTGAACAGATTTATCTAAAGACACTTTTGAATCAACTATACCAATATAAAGAAAAGTATATGTGTACGTTTTCATTTCTCTGACTCATAATCCAGGCAAATCATGATTTATGGCAGATTGTGTTTCCTAAATGTTATACTTATAGCCCCAAGAGAGGTCAGTAAGCTCTTCATTTCCAATTCCTCAAAAAATTGACATAAATCATTCTCAAATCATCATGTTTGCATAGGGCAGGGAATAGCTAACCTGCAATATCAGTCATTTAAGAAATCTGGTACTATTGAGATAGATAGTTCAATGATTTACCCCTAAATGTTTTGAGATGCACCATCTTCAAAGGAATGCCCACTAAACAGACACACAGTCTCATTTAGTATGGCATCGGTTGGTTTCTGCCTCTCCAGACTGTTAGGAGGAGTGCCAACACCAACTGTACTGTACTACAGCTATGCTGTGCTCTGCTCTCATTTGCTCAGGTCTGCTCTGCTCTCAGTATCCAAACTGGGCAGAGGAGCACAAGGACAAGGTTTAACCCATCTTTTGCACAATTTAGGGTCACACTTTAAGTTAACATAACATGTTGTATAACATGTTGTTACATGGGATTCTAATTTATTGGTTTTATCACATGTAACTACAGTGTTACCCTTTCAGAAGATTTATTCTAATTTCTGAATTCATCTGATAAATATTCATAAAATGATCTGATTTAACCTCTGGTAACGGACTGTTCTATTGTTGCAAGTATAATTGCAGATGATCTTTAATGACAGTCATTATTAATAGTGTTTGTTTATGAAATGCCAGGTGCCTGTCTTGAGACATTTTTGTTTTACTTATTTTGTGTAGTTGCTGTTTTGTTTGGTGCATTCATTTAGGCCTCCTAACATTACTAGAGCGCCGGTCTGTTGAGAGTAGGCTACAGAGTACAGTATCCGACTATCCGTTACCATCTGGTTTGAGGGCAAAATAATTTAACATGGCAAAAATACCAGATTCTGCTGAACATTAGTGTACAAAGCAGTAGGAGGCCGTGGGGGAATATATTGGTCTCCTCTTTGGATTGTTATTTTTCCTCATGTATTTTCTGTCTGCTATCTACCCACAGGGCAAAGAGGCCTTAGTTTCAAAGAAGGCATGAAATTGACATTATACCCTGAAATACTGTGCATATTTGCAGGGAAAACACAGTAATGCACTGACAATTCTTCCAACTCACACAGTTATTCTTTTAAGAGGATCAGACATTTGTACGCAACACTAGATTCGGTATTTTGTTGTTTTTCTGGACTTGACTTCAAATGTTCAATCCGCTCCCATTGAATGACCATGAAACTTTGCTGGATAGTTGCATCATGTGACTGGCCAAAGCCCTAATAGCAGCGTGTTAGTCAGTCATAGCCTGTAGCATTAATTAATTTGTCTAATGTGAAGATGGATTAAGTTCCCCCTTGGCAGAGGAACGCTCCCACCAACATGTTAACAACGTCTTCAGAGACCAATGAGGCCCATTTACAGTAAGTGTCTGTTTAAGAGAGAGGGAGAGAGAGAGGTAGAGAGAGAGAAAGCGAGAGAGTGTGTGTGTGTTGCTACAGTGGGCTATAAGGGGTCCCTCCGGTGTCAGCCACAGAGAGCAAGGCCATTTGACACACACACAGACATGCTTTAATAGAGCACAGCTACACTTGCTCAATCATGCAATTAGAGTGAGTTATACAGAGAAAGACACTCTCCGTTACTCCTCTGTCTGTGATGGGAGGGAGGGAGGGGGAGACAGAGAGAGAGAGGATATAGTCATTTACAGAGGTTGATTTATGCCCTGCTGGTCTTAAGAAAGAAGTAGTCACTCACTGATAGCCAAGCTCATTACGATTAATTAATTAACGACAGGATACAGAGTGACAGAGCAGAGGAGCGGGACAGAGGGGACAGAGAGGGGGGGGAGAGAAGACTTGGAGAGGGGATGGAGGAGTTGGGGAGGGGGAGAGGGGAGTTGTGGAGGAAGGAGAGAGAGAGCGAGAGCGAGAGCAAGAGCAAGAGCAAGAGCAAGAGCAAGAGCAAGAGAAAGAGAGGGCGAGAGAGCGAGAGAGCGAGAGAGCGAGAGAGAGAGAGAGAGAGAGAGAGAGAGAGAGAGAGAGAGAGAGAGAGAGAGAGAGAGAGAGAGAGAGAGAGAGAGAGAGAGAGAGAGAGAGAGAGAGAGAGAGAGAGAGAGAGAGAGAAAGAAAGAAAGAAAGAAAGAAAGAAAGAAAGAAAGAAAGAAAGAAAGAAAGAAAGAAAGAAAGAAAGAAAGAAAGAAAGAAAGAAAGAAAGAAAGAAAGAAAGAAAGAAAGAAAGAAAGAAAGAAAGAAAGAAAGAAAGAAAGAAAGAAAGAGAAAAGTAGGGGAACATAGATGATCCGGGGAGGAGAATAACTGGAGAGAGAAGAGGAGGGTAGGAGAAGGAGAGTGGAAAATTGAGGACGAGAGCAGAGGTAACAGGGAGAGGGTGAGCAGAGGAGAGGAGGAGGGAAGGAGAGAGGCAGAGGGAGAGGGTGATGGGAGAAAGGGACATACAGGAGAAGGGGGAAGGGGAGATGGGACCGGGGGGTTTACCATCTGTAGATACGTCCCTAAGCAGAGTCACTGGGCCCCCCCATCTGTCTGGTTGGGTCCCTATGTCCCCTTAAGCACCCCATTGTTGGAGTTGTTCCTATTCACTGGTACTGGAGCTCAGGGGTACCAGAATCACCTTCACTCTCAATGCAGTGGGCCTGGGGCGTTTTTGAGTATGTGAGTATATACACATTAACACACACACACACACAAACACAAACCATGAACTCTGACCTCTCCAACTGCGAATGACATCTAAATCGGAGCTTATCCACTCAGAACAATAACACTGCCACACTGCTCAATTGGCCAAATAGCTTGGTCTGGGGTATTCCATGCTGTGTGTGTGTGTGTGTGTGTGTGTGTGTGTGTGTGTGTGTGTGTGTGTGTGTGTGTGTGTGTGTGTGTGTGTGTGTGTGTGTGTGTGTGTGTGTGTGTGTGAGCGTGTGCGTGTGCGTGTGTGTGTGTGTGTGTGAGAGAGAGAGAGAGAGAGAGAGAGAGAGAGAGAGTACTCAGTCCTGGTAGGAGCAATCAGGCAGCACCCTGAGGCTGTGTCTGTTGGCTGAAGGCTGGCTTTGATGGGCCAAATCACTGCCTCTCATCTCTCACACGTCTATCCTTTCTCTTTCTCTTTTTCTCCCTCCTTTTTTCTCTAAAGACACTGAGGCCAATCCATTCACTCTCCACAACACACCTGTCATAATGCAATATTATATATTTTTATTTTTTTATTTTTTACATATGCAGTGGGGAGAACAAGTATTTGATACACTGCCATTTTGCAGGTTTTCCTACTTACAAAGCATGTAGAGGTCTGTACTTTTTATCATAGGTACACTTCAACTGTGAGAGACGGAATCTAAAACAAAAATCCAGAAAATCACATTGTATGATTTTTAAGTAATTAATTAGCATTTTATTGCATGACATAAGTATTTGATCACCTACCAACCAGTAAGAATTCCGGCTCTCACAGACCTGTTTGTTTTTCTTTAAGAAGCCCTCCTGTTCTCCACTCATTACCTGTATTAACTGCACCTTTTTGAACTCGTTACCTGTATAAAAGACACCTGTCCACACACTCAATCAAACAGACTCCAACCTCTCCACAATGGTCAAGACCAGAGAGCTGTGTAAGGACATCAGGGATAAAATTGTAGACCTGGACACGGCTGGGATGGTCTACAGGACAATAGGCAAGCAGCTTGGTGAGAAGGCAACAACTGCTGGCGCAATTATTAGAAAATGGAAGAAGTTCAAGATGACGGTCAATCACCCTCGGTCTGGGGCTCCATGCAAGATCTCACCTCGTGGGGCATCAATGATCATGAGGAAAGTGAGGGATCAGCCCAGAACTACACGGCAGGACCTGGTCAATGACCTGAAGAGAGCTGGGACCACAGTCTCAAAGAAAACCATTAGTAACACACTACGCGGTCATGGATTAAAATCCTGCAGCGCACACAAGGTCCCCCTGCTCAAGCCAGCGCATGTCCAGGCCCGTCTGAAGTTTGCCAATGACCATCTGGATGATCCAGAGGAGGAATGGAAGAAGGTCATGTGGTCTGATGATACAAAAATAGAGCTTTTTGGTCTAAACTCCACTTGCCGTGTTTGGAGGAAGAAGAAGGATGAGTACAACCCCAAGAACGCCATCCCAACTGTGAAGCATGGAGGTGGAAACATCATTCTTTGGGGATGCTTTTCTGCAAAGGGGACAGGACGACTGCACCGTATTGAGGGGAGGATGGATGGGGCCATGTATTGCGAGATCTTGGCCAACAACCTCCTTCCCTCAGTAAGAGCATTGAAGATGGGTCGTGGCTGGGTCTTCCAGCATGACAACGACCCGAAACACACAGCCAGGGCAACTAAGGAGTGGCTCCGTAAGAAGCATCTCAAGATCCTGGAGTGGCCTAGCCAGTCTCCAGACCTGAACCCAATAGAAAATCTTTGGAGGGAGCTGAAAGTCCGTATTGCCCAGAGACAGCCCCGAAACCTGAAGGATCTGGAGAAGGTCTGTATGGAGGAGTGGGCCAAAATCCCTGCTGCAGTGTGTGCAAACCTGGTCAAGACCTACAGGAAACGTATGATCTCTGTAATTGCAAACAAAGGTTTCTGTACCAAATATTAAGTTCTGCTTTTCTGATGTATCAAATACTTATGTCATGCAATAAAATGCAAATTAATTACTTAAAAATCATACAATGTGATTTTCTGGAAAAAATGTTTTGATTCCGTCTCTCACAGTTGAAGTGTACCTATGATAAAAATTACAGACCTCTACATGCTTTGTAAGTAGGAAAACCTGCAAAATCGGCAGTGTATCAAATACTTTTTCTCCCCACTGTATATACAGTGGCTTGCGAAAGTATTCACCCCCCTTGGCATTTTTGCCTATTTTGTTGCCTTACAACCTGGAATTTAAATTGTTTTTGGGGGGGTTTGTATCATTTGTCTTGTCCTTCTAGATCTGTCTGCTGCCTTTGATACTGTGAACCATCAGATCCTCCTCTCCACCCTCTCCGAAATGGGCATCTCCGGCGCGGCTCACTCCTGGATTGCGTCCTACCTGACCGGTCGCTCCTACCAAGTGGCGTGGCGGGATGCTGTCTCCGCACCACGTGCTCTCACCACTGGTGTCCCCCAGGGATCGGTTTTGGGCCCTCTCCTTTTCTCCCTATACACCAAGTCACTTGGCTCTGTCATATCCTCACATGGCCTTTCCTATCATTGCTACGCTGACGATACACAACTAATCTTCTCCTTTCCCCCTTCTGATCACCAGGTGGCGAATCGCATCTCTGCATGTCTGGCAGACATATCAGTATGGATGACGGATCACCACCTCAAGCTGAACCCTGGCAAGACGGAGCTGCTCTTCCTCCCCGGGAAGGACTGCCCGTTCCATGATCTCGCCATCACGGTAGACAACTCCGCTGTGTCCTCCTCCCAGAGTGCGAAGAGCCTAGGCGTGACCCTGGACAACACCCTGTCGTTCTCCGCCAACATCAAGGCGGTGACCCGCTCCTGCAGGTTCATGCTCTACAACATTCGGAGAGTGCGACCCTGCCTTACACAGGAAGCGGCGCAGGTCCTGGTCCAGGCACTTGTCATCTCCCGTCTGGACTACTGCAACTCGCTGTTGGCTGGGCTCCCTGCCTGTGCCATTAAACCCCTACAACTCATCCAGAATGCCGCAGCCCGTCTGGTGTTCAACCTTCCCAAGTTCTCTCACGTCACCCCCCTCCTCCGCACACTCCACTGGCTTCCAATTGAAGCTCGCATCCGCTACAAGACCATGGTGCTTGCCTTTGGAGCAGTGAGGGGAACGGCACCCCTGTACCTTCAGGCTCTGATCAGTCCCTACACCCAAACGAGGACATTGCGTTCATCCACCTCTGGCCTGCTGGCTCCCCTTCCTCTGCGGAAGCACAGCTCCCCCTCAGCCCAGTCAAAACTGTTCGCTGCTCTGGCACCCCAATGGTGGAACAAGCTCCCTCACGACGCCAGGACAGCGGAGTCACTCACCACCTTCCGGAGACATTTGAAACCCCACCTCTTTAAGGAATACCTGGGATAGGCTAAAGTATTCCTTCTAACCCCCCCCCCCCCCCCCCCCAAATTGTAAAGTGGTTATCCCACTGGCTATAGGGTGAACGCACCAATTTGTGAGTCGCTCTGGCTAAGAGCGTCTGCTAAATGACGTTAATGTGCCCTTGAGCAAGGCACTTAACCCTAATTGCTCCTGTAAGTCGCTCTGGTTAAGAGCGTCTGCTAAATGACTAAAATGTAAATGTAAATTTGATTAACACAACATGCCTACCATTTTCAAGATGCAAAATAAATTTTTTTTTGTGAAACAAACAAGAAATAAGACAAAAAACAGAAAATTTGATGCTGCCACCACCATGCTTCACTGTGGGGATGGTGTTCTCGGGGTGATGAGAGGTGTAGGGTTTGCGCCAGACATAGCGTTTTCCTTGATGGCCAAAAAGCTCAATTTTAGTCTCATCTGACCAGAGTACCTTCTTCCATATGTTTGGGGAGTCTCCCACATGCCTTTTGGTGAACAAGCAATGGCTTTTTTTCTGGCCACTCTTCCGTAAAGCCCAGCTCTGTGGAGTGTACGGCTTAAAGTAATCCTATGGACATATACTCCAATCTCCGCTGTAGAGCTTTGCAGCTCCTTCAGGGTTATCTTTGGTCTCTTTATTGCCTCTCTGATTAATGCCCTCCTTGCCTGGTCTGTGAGTTTTGGTGGGCGGCCCTCTCTTGGCAGGTTTGTTGTGGTGCCATATTCTTTCAATTTTTTAATAATGGGTGCTCCGTGGGATGTTCAAAGTTTCAGATATTTTTTTATAACCCAACCATGATCTGTACCTCTCCACAAGTTGGTCCCTGACCTGTTTGGAGAGCTCCTTGGTCTTCATGGTGCCGCTTGCTTGGTGGTGCCCCTTGCTTAGTGGTGTTGCAGACTCTGGGGCTTTCAGAACAGGTGTATATAAACTGATATCATGTGACAGATCATGCGACACTTAGATTGCACACAGGTGGACTTTATTTAACTAATTATGTGACTTCTGAAGGTAATTGGTTGCACCAGATCTTATTTAGGGGCTTCATAGCAAAGGGGGTGAATACACATGCACGCACCACTTTTCCGTTATTTATTTTTTAGAATTTTCTGAAACAAGTCATTTTTTTCATTTCACTTCACCAATTTGGAGTATTTTGTGTATGTCCATTACATGAAATCCAAATAAAAATCCATTTAAATTACAGGTTGTAATGCAACAAAATAGGAAACACGCCAAGGGGGATGAATACTAATTGTAATTATGTTGCACTATAGCCTATTTATTGCCCTACCTCCATAACTTGCTACATTTGCACACACTGTATATATATTTTCTGTTGTATTTTATGACCTTATGTTTTTTTTACCCCATATGTAACTCTGTGTTGTTGTTTTTATCGCACTGCTTTGCTTTATCTTGGCCAGGTCGCAGTTGTAAATGAGAACTTGTTCTCAACTGGCTTACCTGGTTAAATAAAGGTGAAATAAAATAAAAATAAAAAATACTTTTGCAAGGCACTATATATAATTGTTAGGGGTAAACAGCAGTAAGTACTATGTAAATTATGTACCTATACTGAAATTACACTCTACAAATAACAACCAAGTCAATCCGTAGGTGTTTGGGACAGCTATTGTAAAATAAGACTGAATATATCCTCCTATTTGCAAAACAATTCAATAAATAAATATAAAACTAAAGTACAAATTAAAAACCAATCCCTTTGATCAACTGAATTCCACACAAACTCAAGAATGAGGAGGTCTTCCCTTTCTACATAATGAATAGCAAAGCCTCTACTCTCTCTCTCTCTCTGTTGTGCTTTAAGGCAAAACCCACCTTTCACCGTCTGTCTCCACTGCTTTACCCAGTCAGGTGTTGAGGTAGAGGAGGGAGAAGACCCTCAGAAGTCAGATCCAGCCTCTGTGGCCACAAGCAATCATTAACTTCATTCCCTCTCAATTTGATACACTTAATTTATTGCTAGGTGAGATACTGAAAGATAGAGAAAAACAGGATTCGGATGTCACGTTAAATATGGATTACAACATATCTACAACAGAGTATCTCTCTCTCTCTCTCTCTCTCTCTCTCTCTCTCTCTCTCTCTCTCTCTCTCCATCTACATCTACATCTACATCTCCATCCATCTCTACATGGACTCGGGCACCAAACATAGCCACGTGACGTGAATCACTAATCACTTCATATTAACAGGCGTTTACAATTCTAGGCCCCAACTAGGGGGAGAAGTAGAGGATCCCTCTCATGATATTAAAGAGCTAACATAACATAAGCAGAAAAAGACCAGAACGCAAAATTGCCCCCAGCCTTTGGAGAGCTTTGCATTCGCTCCAAAGTTGTTTTCCTGCAGAATTAGGTGATTGACTAACGGTGTAAATGCTGTTAATTACCCGTGCCAGAACCCCAAACAGGCTTTTCTGCCTCTAACTAATAAGAAATCAATTAGCTAATGAATTGGTCGTTAAGTGGAAAAGCTAATCTTGGCGGGGGTATTTTTTAATGATTTTTTTGTGTGCGTGTGTATGTACGTGTATGTGTGTGTGCCTGTGTGTGTGTGCCTATGATCCCGGCTAATTGCCGTTGTCATACGGCGCTCTCAGCTTTCAGTATTTCCTAATGAACCTTCATTAGATCATAACTGGCACTCTTGGAAGATTCGCAGGCAAAACCTGCTTCCCAATTATTTTTAATTGCCAGACATTCGCACAAACAAGTACTGCACCTTTGCCGAACATGAGAGCCGTGCCTGGCTTCGCCTGTGTCTCCTTCATTACTCCATTTGAAGACGATTAGATGGTGGGCAGGGTCGCTTTCCAGGCTGCTGTTGTCTGTCTGTATCTAAACAGCTCCATCAGCTCAAACCAGTGGGCTTAGTGTTGCTCATTGTTACTCTCCCCTTCTTCATTGTGATTTGTGGCGGCAAGAAATGCTGCTGCTTCTGTCACGGCAGGGATTGGTGTCTGTGTCAACGTTGTACACACACAGACGTTGTAGAGACATACACACACTCATTTGTAAGGAAACTGACAAATGTACAAACACACATGCATACATTCAAGCAAACACACACACACACACACACACATACAGTCTGTGTGTGCCACAGTACCTGTACATGTGTCAGCCGACAAAAACAAAGGAGCGAGAGCATCCCTCCTAGGCATGAATAATTAAGAAAATACAAAAGAGCCTTGTTTTTCTTTTTCCATTCTCTCTTTCTTTGTTTGTGTCTCTCAAACCCCAGTCTCTCGTTTTTAGAGTTATTCACTATTACAGTAAGATATGGATGAGCGTGTGTGTGCAGGCGTGCTTGCATGTGCTTGTGTGGGTGTGTCTTCAGTGCTCATGGAACAGCTTTTTTGCCACAGGTTTCCAATTGGACCCAGTGAACCATCTGATAAATGCACAACATAAGGAATATTGTAACTGTTTAAAGTAAGTCAATCAGATAGATGCATTTTCACAGTTTATCCTGAATGTGTCTTTTCTCCAAAACACCCGACTTTGGTAACACTTTATAATAAATTATTATATAAAGTGTTACTCAGACATTTTTACCCCTCTCGCCCTTTCTCAGCTGATGACAATCTCAGTAGCCGTGGATTCATGCTACTAGAAAAAAATCTAGAAGAGAGTTTGACAACCCTTTCTATGAAGTACATCAGTATTATCAAACCCTGATCTGTTTCAACTGTCTTTGTGATTGTCTCCACCCCCCTCCAGGTGTCGCCCATCTTCCCCATTATCCCCAGTGTATTTATACCTGTGTTATCTGTTTGTCTGTTGCCAGTTCGTTTTGTTTTGTCAAGCCAACCAGCGTTTTTCCCCTTGCTCCTGGCTTTCTCAAATTCCTGTTTTCTAGTTTTCCCAGCTTTGACCTTTCTGCCTGCCCTGACCCTGAGCCTGCCTGCCGTTCTGTACCTTCTTACACCACCCTGGATTATTGACCTCTGCCTGCCCTGACCCTGAGACTGCCTGCCGTTCTGTACCTTTTGGACTCTGATCTGGATTACTGACCTCTGCCTACCCTTGACCTGTCGTTTGCCTGCCCCTTGTTTTTGTAATAAACATTTGTTACTTCGACACTGTCTGCATCTGGGTCTTCTCCTGAAACGTGATAGTACGAACTGGCCCTGACTTACCCAGCAGACTCGGACCAGCTCCGCAAGCCATCTCCTCCCAAGGAGCCACCATTGGAAGGCACGAGGAGTTGCTTCGTGGTCTCATGGAAGGGTTCCAGACCTTGGCCGAACGCCAAAACCGAGCGTTTATCACATTGCTGGAGCAATTCCGCAGGATGTCTGTTAGGCAGCCTACCACGACGGTAACCTCCCAGCCCCTCAGTAACCCAGCTGTTAGCAGCACGGCCTCACCTGCCACCGCGGTTACCCGACTTCCCCCGAGAGTCTCCGAAGTCTGCTGATTCACCTCTTCCTGTGCCGATGCAACTAGCCAGAGCTAGGCTGTCTCCAGCCTAACGACAATACAGGCTTCACACGAAGAGTTGCCTGTATTGCGGGACTACTGGTCATTTTGTGTCCACCTGTCCACTAAAAGACCAGGCTCACCGATAGGAGCAAGTATTCTGGTGGGCCATACGGATAACTTTTCCTCTCTCCTTACTCGCATCCACTTTCAGGCCATCTTGCTGTGGGGGAACCAGTCGAAATCTCTCCATATACTCATCGACTCTGGGGCAGATGAGAGCTTTATGGATGCTACCCTTCCCCACTCAGCACCTCTCCATTCCCATGGACGTTACAGCACTGGACGGGCGCTCTATAGGCCGGGTCACCCACAATACCACCCCCATCAACCTACGAGTATCAGGGAACCACAGCGAGACAATCCAATTCCTGCTAATTAAGTCTCCTCAGGTTCCCGTGGTATTGGATTTCTCTTGGCTCCAGCGACACAACCCCTTTATTGACTGGTCTACTGGTGCCATCATGGGCTGGAGCCCATTCTGCCACACTCATTGCCTGAAGTCAGCGCAGCCTGCCCCGGGATGTCTTCCTGGGGGCTCGGAAGTTGCCTCAGACCTCTCCACCATTCCCGCGGAGTACCAGGACCTCTTGGAGGTGTTCAGTAAGGCCTGGGCCGCTTCGCTTCCGCCATACCGACCCTACAACTGCGGAATCGACCTTCTCCTAGGCACCATTCCACCCCGGGGACGACTGTACTCACTGTCGGGTCCGGAGACCAAGGCTATGGAGACCTACATTGAGAACTCCCTAGCTGCTGGGTTCATCCGTTCTTCTGCCTCCCCTGCCGGCGCAGGGCTCTTCTTTGTGGAGAAGAAGAACAAAACCCTGCGCCTGTGCATCGACCTCCGGGGCCTCAACGACATCACGGTGAAGAACCGCTACCCGCTTCCACTCATCTCCTCAGCCTTCGAGCCGCTCCAGGGGGCCAACGTGTTCTCCAAGCTGGATATACGGAACGCCTACCACCTGGTGCGTATACGGGAGGGGGAAGAGTGGAAGACTGTCTTCAACACGGCCAGCAGTCACTACGAGTATCTGGTCATGCCATCCAGGCCCTGGTTAATGATGTTGTCCGTGACATGTTGAACTGGTTCGTCTTCGTCTACCTTGACGACGTCCTCATTTTCTCCCGCTCCGCCCAAGAACACGTGCTCCATGTCCGACAGGTCCTCCAACACCTCCTAGAGAACCACCTTTTAGTGAAAGTGGAGAAATGTGAATTCCATCGCTCCACCATCCCCTTCCTGGGCTACATCATCGCTGCAGGGAGTGTACAAATGGATTCCGGGAAGGTTTGAGCAGTGGTGGATTGGCCCCAGTCCAGAGTGCAGCTGCAACGTTTCCTGGGATTCGCCAACTTTTATCACCGCTTTATCCGGTGTTACAGCACCCTGGCTTCTCCGCTGTCTGCACTCACCTCTCCCAAGGTTCCGTTCACATGGTTCCCAGCTGCTGACCGGGCATTCCGGGACCTAAAACACTGTTTCACCATGGCTCCCATCTTGGATCATCCTGACCCTGTCCCGCCAGTTCATGGTGGAGGCCGATGCTTCGGTTGTCGGAGTGGGGGCGGTCCTGTCCCAGCGTTCAGCCCTGGACCTCAAGTTACATCCCTGTGCCTTCTTCTCCCATCGCCTCAACACCACGGAGAGAGGAATTACGATGTGGGGAATCGTGAGCTTCTCGCGGTGAAGAAGGCGTTGGAGGAGTGGAGGCACTGGCTGGAGGGGCGGAACATCCATTCATTGTGTGGACAGACCAAATATCTCCGCACCACCAAGCATCTCAATTCCAGGCAAGCTAGGTGGGCCCTGCTTTTCACCCGGTTCAACTTCTCCCTCTCATACCGACCGGGATCCAAAAATGTCAAGCCAGATGCCCGGTCGGCTCTCCTCAAGACCATCTCCAGGTATCAATGACAAGCGGACCGCCACCGGACCCCAGCTCCCCGTTATCGTCTCGGGCAGAAGGTATGGCTGTCCACCTGAGATCTGCCCCTCCGGTTGGAGTCCCGCAAGCTTTCCCCCCGGTTTATCGGCCCTTTCCCCATCTCCAAGATCATTACCCCCTCTGCTGTTTGTCTTCTGTTGCCTGTACCCTCCGTATAGTTCCCACTTTTCATGTGTCTAGGATCAAACCGATGTCTCACAGCCCTTTGTGCCCTGACCCTGAGACTGCCTGCCGTTCTGTACCTTTTGGACTCTGATCTGGATTACTGACCTCTACCTGCCCTTGACCTGTCGTTTGCCTGCCCCTTATTTTTGTAATAAACTTTTGTTACTTCGACACTGTCTGCATCTGGGTCTTCTCCTGAAATGTGATAGTATAATATTTTATAACATGCTTTATAATGTGTTATGACACTTCCTATAAATGTCCACAATAACTCATATGCGGTTATAAAACGATGATGTTTTATAGATCATTAACTAGAAAGTATTATAGCCAGTTATGTCACACATAAGGCCCAATTTTACACTACAACAAAAACCATAATGTATTGTAAAGCTTTATGAAGCACTATATGTAATTTTTGTTTGCTTTAAGTAAAGTGATTCACTTAATTATAAAACACTATAATAGGTATTTATAGCCTTTAAGTAAAGTGTGATCATTTTCCAGAGGGACTAACGCACAACCAGGTAACACTTTATTTGACAGTGTGATATGGTAATAAAGCAAAGCTGTTCAGTATTTCAATACACAACAAACATAGCTAACCTTCACAGTCAACTGCATGGAAAATGCCTGTGTGGCCACAAGTCTGCCAGTGACTACTCCTGCTAGTTAGATTTCTCCCAGCTCTATCAAAGCTTTCCCTGTAGATAGGCAGTTTAGCCGTAACATTCTTGTTTAGAGAGAAGTCTTGTCACTAGCTAGCTAGCCAATCACACCAAAGTAGGACATGAGCACAAGCAAGCTTTTATCTATGTAGAGATAGCAGCTCTAGCTAGCTAACTTCACTAACTAACTAGCTAGCTACAGGCGGAATTAAAATGTCATAACACATTATTAAGCATGCTATAAAGCATTATATATGTATGTACTTCCTAGAAAGTGTTACCATATGTTTGAAGTCTTCCTCTAAATTCACTCAACCCTCCAAAACAATTTCAGTCTAAATTTAGACCAAACAAGGTTGTTATTGTTCAGTTCCAGACCTAGGCTGTCAACCCGACTCTCCACACACCCTGTAGACTCAGTATTAACAAATCTGTTGGGCAAGCACATATTCTCCTTGTCCCAGTAATCCAGCTGATATGCTTTCGGTGTCATGCTAGAATCGCGTGCCTTTGAGGTAGCAGTTCCTGGAAGTAGTAATGAAAGTATGCTGTGGCCAAGGCCTCAGATGCTCTGGTTGTGTGAGTGTGTGTGTGTGTGTGTATGTGCGTGTGTGTGCGCGTATGCGCATGTGTATATTTCTGTGTGCGTGCATGTGCATGCATGCACGAGTGTGTGTGTATATATGTGTTTGTGGTGACAGACAGCGGGAAGAGGGCTGGATCCACTTCACTGACGGACCAGGTTTTGATAGCAGATGAATGGAGTACCAGATGTCTATCAATATTTAGTAGTAAACATCACAAAAGTGTGGCGGTGTGGCAGCCGAGAACCTGTTACAGTCATGAACTGGTAAGAGGCTAAAACAGACTCTGGTTTCACCTATCAAACAGAAAGTGTTACGACTTGCTTGGAGTTTAGTCCTGGTTTTATGGGAACTGCGAGACTCTATAAGTCCTATATTTTGTCAGTGCAAATACACACTGTGATGACCTGTGCTCATATTATGATGTTATAACTCTATACTAAGGCTGTCATTTAATCTCAGGCACATTGTATTCATGGTTTGCACCTCCTCTGTTACTAAGTCGCATCACACCATTTTTATGAGTGTTTTAAAGTTTTTTTAGCCATAGTGGTTCCCGAAAGTCGAGTGGTGCCCAGTCATTCTTAACGAGGGCTAATGATAGTTTCGTCTAAATTACACTATAGTGGCTTGGAAATACAATAACATTGCTGAAGTAGGCAAATAATTAGTAGGAAACAAGTTTATCATCATTATGATGTTGTCAAATTTACTTTAGACAGATGGAATATTGCCATTAGCTATCAAAGTTTGTCAACAATACCTAACAATGTTAGCTAGCTAAAATCCGATGCTCTCCCCTCAATCTTAGCTAGTGAGCTAATTATATACCACATCTAAAGTCAATCTGACAACATCAAAATGGTGACAAAAGGTTTTCCTACAAATTATTTGCCTCCTTCAGAAATATCATAATATCAATGCCACTATAATGCACTATTGACGAAATCTTCATCAGAGCCTTTTGAGAATGCATATATTTTATATTTGAGATTCTTCAAATAGCCACCCTTTGCCTTGATGACAGCTTTGCACACTCTTGGCATTCTCTCAACCAGCTTCATGAGATAGTCACCTGGAATGCATTTCAATTAACAGGTGTGCCTTCTTAAAAGTTAATTTGTGGAATTTATTTCCTTCTTAATGCGTTTGAGCCAATCAGTTGTATTGTGACAAGGTGGGGGGGGGGGGGGGGGGTATACAGAAGATAGCCTGCTGGCGGCATGCTGGTATGACTTAGGAGGTGCATAGACCACCCACCGCTTCCGAGTATATTACTCGCTAATGTTCAGTCTTTAGATAACAAAGTTGATGAGCTCAGGGCAAGGATTTCTTTCCAGAGAGACATAAGGGCCTGTAACATACTTTTTGTGTCATTACATACTTTGAAACATACTTTGTTTCATGGAAACATGGCTCTCTCTGGATACTGTCGGAATCGGTCCAGCCAGAGGGATTCTCAGTTCATCGCACAGATAGGAATAAATATCTCTCCGGGGAGCAGAAGGGCGGAGGTGTGTGTTTCATGATTAACGATTTATGGTGTAATTGTAGTAACATACAGGAACTCAAGTCCTTTTGTTCACCCGACCCAGAATACCTCACAATCAAATGTCGACCGTATTATCTACCAAGATAACTTTCCTCCGTTATAGCCATGGCCATTTATATCCCCCCTCAAGCCGATACCACGACGGCCCTCAAAGAACTTCACTGGACTTTATGCAAACTGGAAACCACATATCCTGAGGCTGCATTTATTTTAGCTTGGGATTTTAACAAAGCAAATTTGAGGACTAGGCTGCCAAAGTTCTATCAAAACATTGACTGTTGTACTCGCGCTGCTAAAACTCTGGACCACTGTTATTCAAACTTCCATAATGCTTACAAGGCCCTCCCCCGCCCTCCTTTCGGCAAATCTGACCACGACTCCATTTTGCTTCTCCCTTCCTATAGGCAGAAACTCAAACAGGAAGTACCTGTGCTAAGGACTATTCAACGCTGGTTTGACAAATTGGAATCCACGCTTCAGGATTGTTTTGATCACGCGGACTGGGATATGTTCCGGGTAGCTTGCGAAAATAATTTAGACGAATACACCGATACCGTAACTGAGTATATCAGGAAGTGTATAGGAGATGTCGTACCCACTGTGACTATTAAAACCTATCCAAACCAGAAACCGTGGATAGATAGCAGCATTTGCACGAAACTGAAAGCGTGAACCACCACATTTAACCATGGCAAGGTGACTAGGAATATGGCAGAATACAAACAGTGTAGTTATTCACTCCGCAAGGCAATCAAACAAGCAAAACATCAGTATAGAGACAAAGTGGAGTCGCATTTCAATGGCTCAGACACGAGATGTATGTGGAAGGGTTTACAGACAATCACGGACTACAAAAGGAAAACCAGCCACGTCGCTGAGACCGAAATCTTGCTTACGGACAAGCTAAACACCTTCTTCGTCCGCTTTGAGGATAACAAAGTGCCACCGACACGGCCCGCTACCAAGGACTGCGGGCTCTCCTTCTCCGTGGCCGACGTGAGTAAAACATTTAAACGTGTTAACCCTTGCAAGGCTGCAGGCCCAGACGGCATCCTTAGCCACGTCCTCAGAGCATGCGCAGTCCAACTGGCTGGTGTGTTTACAGACATATTCAATCTCTCCCTATCCCAGTCTGCTGTCCCCACATGCTTGAAGATGTCCACCATTGTTCCTGTACCCAAGAAAGCAAAGGTAACTGAACTAAATGACTATCGCCCCGTAGCACTCACCTCTGTCATCATGAAGTGCTTTGAGAGACTAGTCAAGGATCATATCACCTCTACCTTACCTACCACCCTAGACCCATTTCATTTTGCTTACCACCCCAATAGATCCACAGACGATGCAATCGCCATCACTCTGCACACTGCCCTATCCCATCTGAACAAGAGAAATACCAATGTAAGAATGTTGTTCATTGACTATAGCTCAGCATTCAACACCATAGTACCCTCCAAGCTCATCATTAAGCTTGAGGCCCTGGGTCTGAACCCCGCCCTGTGCAACTGTGTCCTGGACTTCCTGATGGGCCGCCCCCAGGTGGTGAAGGTAGGAAACAACACCTCCACTTCGCTGATACTCAACACTGGGGCCCCACAAGGGTGCGTGCTCAGCCCACTCCTGTACTCCCTGTTCACCAATCACTGCGTGCCCAAGCACACCTCCAACTCAATCATCAAGTTTGCAGACGACACAACAGTAGTAGGTTTGATTACCAACAATGACGAGACAGCCTACAGGGAGGAGTTGAGGGCTCTGGGACTGTGGTGCCAGGAAAATAACCTCTCACTCAACGTCAACAAAACAAAGGAGATGATCGTGGACATCAGGAAAGAGCAGAGGGTGCTCCCCCCTATCCACATCGACAGGACCGCAGTGGAGACTTAATGTTCCTTGGAGTACACATCAGTGACAAACTGAAATGGACCACTAACACAGACATGGAGTAACAGAGCCTCTTCAACTTCAGGAGGCAAAATACATTTTGCTTGGCATCTAAAACCCTCACAAACTTTTACAGATGCCTGGTATGGCAACTGAACTGCCCGCAACCGCAAGGCTCTCCAGAGGGTGGTGCGGTCTGCACAACGCATTACCAGGGGCAAACTACATGCCCTCAAGGACACCTAAGCACCCGATGTCACAGGAAGGCCAAAACGATCATCAAGGACATCAACCACCCGAGCCCCTGCCTGTTCACCCTGCTATCATCCAGAAGGCGAGGTCAGTACAGGTGCATCAAAGCTGGGACCGAGAGACTGAAAAACAGCTTCTATCTCAAGGCCATCGGACTGTTAAACAGCCATCTCTAGCACATTAGAGGTTGCTGCCTAAAGACAGACTAGAAATCACTGGCCACTTTAAGAAATGGAACACTAGCCACTTTAATAATGTTTACATATCTTGCATTACTCATCTCATATGTGTATACTGTATTCTATACTATTCTATGGTATCTTAGTCACTTTAATAATGTTTACATGTCTGCATTACTCATCTCATATGTATATACTGTATTCTATAATATTCTACTGTACATTAGTCCAATGCCGCTCTAACATCGCTTGTCCATATATGTACAGTGGTGTGAAAAAGTGTTTGCCCCCTTCCTGATTTCTTATTTGTTTGCATGTTTGTCACACTTAAATGTTTCAGATCATCAAACAAATTTAAATATTAGTCAAAGATAACACAAGTAAACACAAAATGCAGTTTTGAAATGAAGGTTGTTATTATTAAGGGAAAACAAAATCCAAACCTACATGGCCCTGTGTGAAAAAGTGTTTTCCCCCCCCCTGTTATAACACAACTCAACTGTGGCTTATCACACCTGAGTTCAATTCCTCTAGCCACACCCAGGCCTGATTACTGCCACACCTGTTCTCAATCAAGGAATCACCTAAATAGGACCTGCCTGACAAAGTGAAGTAGACCAAAAGATCCTCAAAAGCTAGACATCATGCCGAGATCCAAAGAAATTCAGGAACAAATGAGAAAGAAAGTAATTGAGATCCATCAGTCTGGAAAAGGTTATAAAGCCATTTCTAAAGCTTTGGGACTCCAGCGAACCACAGTGAGAGCCATTATCCACAAATGGCGAAAACATGGAACAGTAGTGAACCTTCCCAGGAGTGG
Organism: Coregonus lavaretus; assembly: GCF_964263955.1. Lineage (NCBI taxonomy): Eukaryota > Metazoa > Chordata > Actinopteri > Salmoniformes > Salmonidae > Coregonus > Coregonus lavaretus. The sequence continues at coordinate 55,654,293 of NC_139992.1, forward strand.
CCTGCCGACCAAAATTACGCCAAGAGTGCAGCGACGACTCATCCAAGAGGTCACAAAAGACCCCACAACAACATCCAAAGAGCTGCAGGCCTCACTTGCCTCAGTTAAGGTCAGTGTTTATGACTCCACCATAAGAAAGAGACTGGGCAAAAATGGCCTGCATGGCAGAGTTCCAAGACCGAAAACCACTGCTGAGCAAAAAGAACATTAAGGCTCGTCTCATTTTTGCCAGAAAACATCTTGATGATCCCCAAGACCTTTGGGGAAATACTCTGTGGACTGACGAGACAAAAGTTGATCTTTTTGGAAGGTGTGTGTCCCATTACATCTGGCGTAAAAGTAAAAAGAACATCATACCAACAGTAAAATATGGTGGTGGTAGTGTGATGTTCTGGGCCTGTTTTGCTGCTTCGGGACCTGGAAGACTTGCTGTGATAAATGGAACCATGAATTCTGCTGTCTATCAAAAAATCCTGAAGGAGAATGTCCGGCTATCTGTTCGTGACCTCAAGCTGAAGCGAACTTGGGTTCTGCAGCAGGACAACGATCCAAAACACACCAGCAGTGTGACAAACATGCAAACAAATAAGAAATCAGGAAGGGGGCAAACACTTTTTCACACCACTGTATATATTCATAATTCATTCCTTGCTTAGATTTGTGTGTATTGGGTATACAGTTGAAGTCGAAGTTTACATACACTTAGGTTGGAGTCATTAAAACTCATTTTTCAACCACTCCACAAATTTCTTGTTAACAAACTATAGTTTTGGCAAGTCGGTTAGGACATCTACTTTGTGCATGACACAAGTCATTTCCCCAACAATTGTTTACAGACAGATTATTTCACTTATAATTCACTGTATCACAATTCCAGTGGGTCAGAAGTTTACATACACTAAGTTGACTGTTCCATTAAACAGCTTGGAATATTCCAGAAAATGATGTCATGGCTTTAGAAGCTTCTGATAGGCTAATTGACATCATTTGAGTCAATTGGACGTGTACCTGTGGATTTATTTCAAGGTCTACCTTCAAACTCAGTGCCTCTTTGCTTGACATCAATGGGAAAATCAAAAGAAATCAGCCATAATTGTAGACCTCAACAAGTCTGGTTCATCCTTGGGAGCAATTTCACAAACGCCTGAAGGTACCACGTTCATTTGTACAAACAATAGTCCGCAAGTATAAACATCATGGGACCACGCAGCCGTCATTCCTGCTCAGGAAGGAGACCCGTTCTGTCTCCTAGAGATGAACGTACTTTGGTGCGAAAAGTGCAAATCAATCCCAGAACAACAGCAAAGGACCTTGTGAAGATGCTGGAGGAAACAACTACAAAAGTATCTATATCCACAGTGAAACGAGTCCTATATCGACATAACCTGAAAGGGCGCTCAGCAAGGAAGAAGCCACTGCTCCAAAACCGCCATAAAAAAGCCAGACTACGGTTTGCAACTGCACATGGGGACAAAGATCATACTTTTTGGAGAAATGTCCTCTGGTCTGATGAAACAAAAATATAACTGTTTGGCCATAATGACCATCGTTATGTTTGGAGGAAAAAGGGGTTCGCTTGCAAGCCGAAGAACACCGTCCCAACTGTGAAGCACAGGGGTGGCAGCATCATGCTGTTGGGGTGCTTTGCTGCAGGAGGGACTGGTGCACTTCACAAAATAGATGGCATCATGAGGAAGGAAAATTATGTGGATATATTGAAGCAACATCTCAAGACATCAGTCAGGAAGTTCAAGCTTGGTCGCAAATGGGTCTTCAAATGGACAATGACCCCAAGCATACTTCCAAAGTTGTGGCAAAATGTCTTAAGGACAAGATGAACGTGGTGCCTTCAGGCGTTTGGAAATTGCTCCCAAGGATGAACCAGACTTGTGGAGGTCTACAATTATGGCTGATTTCTTTTGATTTTCCCATTGATGTCAAGCAAAGAGGCACTGAGTTTGAAGGTAGGCCTTGAAATAAATCCACAGGTACACGTCCAATTGACTCAAATTATGTCAATTAGCCTATCAGAAGCTTCTAAAGCCATGACATAATTTTCTGGAATTTTCCAAGCTGTTTAAAGGAACAGTCAACTTAGTGTATGTAAACTTCTGACCCACTGGAATTATGATACAGTGAATTATAAGTGAAATAATCTGTCTGTAAACAATTGGTGGGAAATTACTTGTGTCATGCACAAAGTAGATGTCCTAACCGACTTGCCAAAACTATAGTTTGTTAACAAGAAATTTGTGGAGAGGTCTTGGCTGATTTCTTTTGATTTTCCCATGATGTCAAGCAAAGAGGCACTGAGTTTGAAGGTAGGCTTTGAAATACATCCACAGGTACACGTCCAATTGACTCAAATGATGTCAATTAGCCTATCAGAAGCTTCTAAAGCCTTCTAAAGCTGGACTTTTCAAATCAACTTAGTGTATGTAAACTTCTGACCCACTGGAATTGTGATACAGTGAATTATAAGTGAAATAATCTCTCTGTAAACAATTGTTGGAAAAATTACTTGTCATGCACAAAGTAGATGTCCTAACCGACTTGCCAAAACTATAGGAATTGTGAATGACTGAGTTTAAATGTATTTGGCTAAGGTGTATGTAAACTTCCGACTTCAACTGTATATACTGAACAAAAATATCAATGCAACATGTAAATTGTTGGTCCCATGTTTCATGAGCTGAAATAAAAGATCCCAGAAATGTTCCATATGCACAAAAAGCTTATTTCTCTCAAATGTTGTGCACAAATTTGTTTAAATCCCTGTTAGTGAGCATTTCTCCCTTGCCTAGAGAATCCATCCACCTGATAGGTGTGGCATATAAAAAAACTGATTAAACAGCATGATCAAGGTGCACCTTGTGCTGTGGACAATAAAAGGCCACTCTAAAATGTGCAGTTTTGTCACACAACACAATGCCACAGATGTCTCAGGTTTTGAGGGAGCGTGCAATTGGCATGCTGACTGCAGGTATGTCCACCAGAGCTGTTGCCAGATAATTGAATGTTTATTTCTCTACCACAAGCCACCTCCAACATCGTTTTACAGAATTTGGCAGTTAGTCCAACCAGCCTCACAACCGCAGACCACGTGTGACCACACCAGCCCAGGACCTCCACATCTGGCTTCTTCACCTGCGGGATCGTCTGAGACCAGCCATCTGGACAGCTGATGAAACTGAGGAGTAGTTCTGTCTGTAATAAAGCCCTTTTGTGGGGAAAAACTAATTCTGATTGGCTGGGCCTTGCTCCCCAGTGGGTGGGCCAGTCCCAAGTGGGTGGGCCTATGCCCTCCCAGGCCCACCCATGGCTGCGCCCCTGCCCAGTCATGTGAAGTCCATAGATATGGGCCTAATTAATTGATTTCAATTGACTGATTTCCTTATATGAAATGTAACTCAGTAAAATCTTTGAAATTGTTGCATGTTGCGTTTATATTTTTGTTCAGTTAGATACTTTGACCTCTTGGCGAACGGCAGTTTGACATTGTATGGATGTGCCCTATTATTCATCTGCTGAATCATTTTAAGTATATTGTAAGTATATTGTATATGCCAACCCTTATATCTAAAGCTAAGTAAGCTCTTTAATTATGACTCTTCAATAAATTGATTTTATTGATATTTTACATGACGCTGTCAGGCGTAACGTGCAAGATTTAGATTGCATGCAATAGACAATTGGCAAAGTATCTCTGTGAATATGTGAAAATGAATCTGAAGGGAAAGGAGGTGAAGGACTGAATCAAAGATCCATGACTTGAAATATGTATCATTGTTTTGTATTAGAAACACTCACTTCAAATTCAGCTCTACCCCTGGAGTCTTCCACTAGAACAGATTATCTTCTATTGTTCAAACCAAACAAACATCTACAGAAGGTTCACAAATTAAAAGTATGTTTCATATTGTGTTGTGCTGTCATTCGAACTCAATAAACAAGCAGAAATCAGATTACACACAACCGTCAAACAAGCACACGCACACGCACACACACTCACACATACACACACACACACGCACACACACAAATCAAATTACAACAGGTCTAATTGAACTTTATGATGTGGAGGGGAGCATATGCTGTTTGGGCCAATTTAATCATTAGAAAAGTACACAGTAGGCTCAGGACCTGCCTACACTGCAGCTGAGGAAAATGTGTGGAACTGCAGCCTTGTTAAGACCTGCACCCAAGCACACACACATACACGCATGCATGCTACCATGCACATCCAGACACTCACAGACCCACAGACGCGTGTGCACACATACAAACACACACACAGATATTGTGAGAAGGAACCTGCAAGTAAGCATTTCGTTGGACGGTGTATACTATGTGTATCAAATGAAATCAAGTGTTATTGGTTGCGTACACAGTTTAGCAGGTGTTATGGCGGTTGCAGTTAAATGCTTATGTTCCTAGTTCCTATCAATCAATGCAGTAAGGGCACGATTCAGACATAGGAAATATATGCCTTTCTTACGCACGCCTTTCCAACGCACTTCTCAGTAGTTGGTATTGAGACTTATCTTATGCAGGTACATAATGGGCTTTGCAGGTGTGGTTCTCTTGCTAAATACATGTAATTCAACAGCTGAAAACTCTCCCACTTGCTGGCAAACAGATTTTCTCATGGAGTTTTCATTCAATAGGGTTTTCAGTACATTTATCTAAAGCCATCCTTTTAACTTTGGTGTACCTTTCATTAGACATTTTCTAGACAGACTTGAGAGAATGGTTCAGAATATTAGGGATCAATTAAAAAAAGCCATGTAGTCCTAAATACACACAGATTTGTCTCCTTTTCAGCACCAATTGGTAGATTTAAAAATACTCTGATCTTCTATATTATTTAGGGTTAGGAAAGTATTTATGAATTATAAAAATAAAAAAAAAGGTTTGGAGAGCCTTTACGCACAAAATATATTGGAGAATAAAAAATACAGTAGTTTCATTCATCCTTAAAGTTGCCATATTCAGTTGTTCAATCCATGAAATATTGGAAGGTGAGAAAAGTGTACAATAGGGGTTGAACAGTAGTCTTATGAATCTACCCTAATAATCCTCACTAATCATGGAACTGTGATGACAATGGTCCAGTCATTGTGAACTGTGTGCCAGGCTCCAGGTTTAAACTACTACATATGGTCTGAGTTCCATAACGATTCAAATAGGCTACATATACCAAATTATTGCACAACTTGGAATATGATCCACTATTGCTAGCGATCCTCAAGAACAACCACACGAACGTAACAGAGGAAAGAAAGGTAAACTATGTAATGAATGATGCAAAATGTAAGGAAACTAACACTAAAGTGACAGTTATACAGTGGGGGAAAAAAGTATTTAGTCAGCCACCAATTGTGCAAGTTCTCCCACTTAAAAAGATGAGAGAGGCCTGTAATTTCCATCATAGGTACACGTCAACTATGACAGACAAAATGAGAAAAAAAATCCAGAAAATCACATTGTAGGATTTTTAATGAATTTATTTGCTAATTATGGTGGAAAATAAGTATTTGGTCAATAACAAAAGTTTCTCAATACTTTGTTACATACCCTTTGTTGGCAATGACACAGGTCAAAAGTTTTCTGTAAGTCTTCACAAGGTTTTCACACACTGTTGCTGGTATTTTGGCCCATTCCTCCATGCAGATCTCCTCTAGAGCAGTGATGTTTTGGGGCTGTCGCTGGGCAACACGGACTTTCAACTCCCTCCAAAGATTTTCTATGGGGTTGAGATCTGGAGACTGGCTAAGCCACTCCAGGACCTTGAAATGCTTCTTACGAAGCCACTCCTTCGTTGCCCGGGCGGTGTGTTTGGGATCATTGTCATGCTGAAAGACCCAGCCACGTTTCATCTTCAATGCCCTTGCTGATGGAAGGAGGTTTTCACTCAAAATCTCACGATAACATGGCCCCATTCATTCTTTCCTTTACACGGATCAGTCGTCCTGGTCACTTTGCAGAAGAACAGCCCCAAACCATGATGTTTCCACCCCCATGCTTCACAGTAGGTATGGTGTTCTTTGGATGCAACTCAGCATTCTTTGTCCTCCAAACACGACGAGTTGAGTTTTTACCAAAAAGTTCTATTTTGGTTTCATCTGACAATATGACATTCTCCCAATCCTCTTCTGGATCATCCAAATGCACTCTAGCAAACTTCAGACGGGCCTGAACATGTACTGGCTTAAGCAGGGGGACACGTCTGGCACTGCAGGATTTGAGTCCCTGGCGGCGTAGTGTGTTACTGATGGTAGGCTTTGTTACTTTGGTCCCAGCTCTCTGCAGGTCATTCACTAGGTCCCCCCGTGTGGTTCTGGGATTTTTGCTCACCGTTCTTGTGATCATTTTGACCCCACGGGGTGAGATCTTGTGTGGAGCCCCAGATCGAGGGAGATTAATAGGTGGTCTTGTATGTCTTCCATTTCCTAATAATTGCTCCCACAGTTGATTTCTTCAAACCAAGCTGCTTACCTATTGCAGATTCAGTCTTCCCAGCCTGGTGCAGGTCTACAATTTTGTTTCTGGTGTCCTTTGACAGCTCTTTGGTCTTGGCCATAGTGGAGTTTGGAGTGTGACTGTTTGAGGTGTCTTTTATACTGATAACAAGTTCAAACAGGTGCCATTAATACAGGTAACGAGTGGAGGACAGAGGAGCCTCTTAAAGAAGAAGTTACAGGTCTGTAAGAGCCAGAAATCTTGCTTGTTTGTAGGTGACCAAATACTTATTTTCCACCATAATTTGCAAATAAATTCATTAAGAAATCCTATAATGTGATTTTCTGGATTTTCTTTCCTCAATTTGTCTGTCATAGTTGACGTGTACCTATGATGAAAATTACAGGTCTCTCTCATCTTTTTAAGTGGGAGAACTTGCACAATTGGTGGCTGACTAAATACTTTTTTTCCCCACTGTACATGTATGTGGGTATAACTGATGGTGGCTACCGATAATTGCTAATATTTAACACAATACAAATTGTAAAAAAAATACAATGAAAAGTCCGGGCATATAATTAAAACATTCTAGAAATCCTAAATCAACTCGGTAGGTATGGCGCTATACTGTCATTTGCACCTGGCTACAGAAGCCTATAGCTTGGGTCTCCAAATTTCACCCTTGCAAGTTATAAGGCCAGCATTTCATAAACTTTACTGTGGAAAAGGTGATATGTTGGTATACTTCAATTTGCTGCCATATTTGTCTCCAGCGATCATAAGGTAAAATAGATCTAAAACAATTGCAGTAGCGGTGCGTGGGTAAAATCACTGGTGAAGCCAAGCCCCCCCCCCCCCCACACACACACACACAAAAAAAAGTATTATAATTTTTTGTCATTTAGCAGACGCTCTTATCCAGAGCGACTTACAGTTAGTGAGTGCATACATTTTCATACTGGCCCCCTGTGGGAAACGAACCCACAACCCTGGCGTTGCAAGCGCCATGCTCTACCAACTGAGCTACACGGGGCCTATGTGTTGTGATAATGCCTATATGTTGTTTTCTGTTAATTCATATGCCTTGCGACTGTGATATATAGGCCTAAAGGCCAAGACAATAAGAAGACAGTGGCAGAATAAATTCAACCACACCTTTGTTTTATCACAAAACTGGATAGCAACCTCTGTCCGGTGAAGTCCACAACGCATATTGCATGTAACAGACAGTTACATTACCTACAGCATGGTCAAGCAAGTTAATGTTTCCGACATTTTCGGACCACTAAACAACTATTGATTTAGAACCACAGAGAGTTACTGCAAGTCACACAGAAAACAGGAGCTGCCTCCATTATTCCATCACCATTTCAACTTCAACAAAAAATGTTTAGTCCAATCAACGTAAGCTAAATATGGTGTGGCTGATCATGGTTCTGATTTCTGTTTGCGCGTGGGTGTGCGTGCGCGTGTGTTTGTGCAAGTAGGAAAACATGTTGACTCACCCTACTTGTAGAGAAATGCCAATGCCATCCTCCTCTCTTTCATGTTAACAAAACGGTCTATCACTCTGTCATACAGTACACGCTTTTATTTTTTGTTGACCTTGGCTACCTGGCTAAAATGCTTGCTCGCTAGCCTAACTTCCATTAATGGGCAATGTTAGCTAGTTAACATTAGCCTTCTATATCTAGCTACACATTGAACATCCATCCTCTCAGGCCAGGGGCACAATAATGTATGAATTAACGGTTGGATCAGAATCGCCATTATAATCATTGGCCAGTACGGAGAATTAAGTAAAACCACAAGTCCAAATCCCTATCTCCATCCATGGCTAATTTAGGAAAGGCCCAATTTTAGCTAGCTAGCTAGCCACCGGAGGACAACAACACAACAAGATTCAAGTTGTTTCTGTTAATGACGTATGCTCTCAAAGCGATTTGATAGGAGAAATGCCAAATCCAAGCTGGCTTCCCTTGACACTTAGCTTGTCCAGAAGCGAAGCGTCGGTGTCCGAGACGTGGCTGACTTATAATAATACAATCCGTGATTGTCTGGAGTCCCTGCCACATGCATCTCGTGTCTGAGACGTTGAATTGTGACTTTGTCTCTGTACTGTACTTACATTTTGCCTCTTTGATTGCCTTACAGGGGTCATAGTTGTTCTGCTTGTACTGTTCATGTTCCCAGTTACTTTGCCGTGGTTAAATGCAATGGTTCGCGCTTTCAGTTTTGTGCAAAAGCTGTGATCTATCAACGGTTTCTGGTTTGGATAAACTCTAATAGTCACAGTAGGAACAACATCGCCTATGCACTTCCTGATGACAATCTTGAAACATTGATTCCGATTGGTCAGACCAACATTGAACAGTCCTTACCACAGGTGCTTCCTGCTTCAATTTCTGCCTATAGCCGGTGAGGAGCAGGATGGAGGCATGATCAGATTTCCCGAAGGGAGGGCAGTGGAGAGCCTTGTATGTACGGGCCTTGTTTCCCGTACATACGATTAATACAACTTCAAACTTGAAACACACACACCTTTTCCTCACTCCTTCTCTTTACTCCTCCTGTACTCTTCTACTCATCACAAGTGTATATGACTGCAAAAGTTCCATAACATTTACTCCACACATATCCACATGCTGTAGGCCTTTGTTGCTCTTCAAATATAACATGAAATTCTTCGAATTGCACACACAAACACAGTATTTGACTAGCACCATGTCCAGGGAGTAGAGAGTAAGTGGAGGAGATGTGAGATAGACAAGAGGAAAGGCAGGATGTCAAAGTTAAAGGCAAACAGACATTAGGCGTTCTACTGCTGCCGTGGCTGTGTCTGACTCTACTTCGCTCCCATCTTTATGAAATGTACATGATGCATCAGAAAGGCCACAAGAGCCTCTTTGATTGTGGAACTGGAGCTGAAAAATACATCACACACACAAGTGAAGTCAGATATAGACAAACACTCATGCTACACACACTCACAGACTTACGCACGCACGCACGCACGCACAAACGCACGCACACAAGAGAAGCCAGATATAGACAAACACTCATGCTATACACAGACTCACGCACGCGCACACACACACACACACACACACACACACACACACACACACACACACACACTCTCACACACACTCTCACACACACACACACACACACATACACACACACACACACACACTGCCTTCACCCCGTGAGTCAAGAGTCTAGTGTGCTGGAGCTTCTCAGTGTCATCTCCAATTTCTGTGATCTAAATGTATGAGAATTGATGGTGCCTTCCACCAAATGCTGTTATGGGGGACCTACCTTGTTTATCTAATGAAGACCGTGTCACAGCTGATCTGTGTCCTTGCCTTCTGAAATGGTGGCAGGTGTTGGTGGCAGATTTCTCTGAAATAAGGCCACTGAATTAACAAAATCCAATTTACATAATACTGCCGGTTGGTTCTGGGGGCCTCTTCTCTGGCACGGGCGTCCGTGTAGTTCGCCTGTGCGAACGGTCCCCTCGCTGCACTGCCTGTCACACGACCCACTGAACAGAATTTAGGACCATAGACAATATCTGATCAGAGAAGCTAAAACTGTGTCCGTGCGCAATTGTCACACTCTCTTGTTGAGGTCTGTTTGATGGTTTATGTGTCTACACTTTGTGTGTGTCAGTTAAAATCTGAAATCTGCCCAGACACACTAAGCAAGTGAAATTCTTACCAAAAGGAAGTAGAGAACAAACCACTGAAATACAGATGGACATTATCACTTTATATATCCGCGGGGCGGCGAGATTAGGGTAATTAAATATTCTCTGGATAAAGGGCGGGTGGGTGGCAGGCGGGTTGAATAAAGAGAAAACAATTAATTAAAAATCCATAAATGTATAATTATTGTGCAATTCATAACTATAGGATACATTTAGTTTATTTTCTCCATTATTTGTATCTGCCGTTAGTGTGTAGCCTAAGCTTAAGCTGACTGTAGCGTGCCAAATTCACGCAAATTGCCAAATGCTTTTGGGAACATGGGCATAAAAAGTTAACGTGATCCACTGAGGCTAGAAGGGAGGGTCCAGAACAGTAATATTTTGGAGATTTGGTGAAGGGGTAAAAGAGGATGATAGCAGTGCCGCTATGGTATGTGTGATGATAGTGAGCCGCTATATACATTTGACACTCACAAGACAAGGACTTCAAAATGGTACATTCAGATGGGATAAATGGAATAGTAGCTTAACTGAAATCTGGACACTAACTGTAGGTCTATAACCTAGATGTGCCAAGCTTATAGAGACATACCCCAAGAGACTTGCAGCTGTAATTGCTGCAAAAGGTGGCTCTAGAAAGTATTGACTTTGGGGGGATGAATAGTTATGCACGCTCAAGTTTTCGGTTTTTAAGTCTTATTTCTTGTTTGTTTCACAATAAAACATATCTTCAATCTTCAAAGTGGTAGGCATGTTGTGTAAATCAAATGATACAAACCCTCCAAAAATCCATTTTAATTCCAGGTTGTAAGGCAACAAAATAGGAAAAATGCCAAGGTGGGTGAATATTTTCGCAAGCCACTGTAACTCTGTTCTGAATTCCCCACCAAGTGCACTAGTTTTAGCTGGTACTGGGGCGCATAGGCTGGGACTTCTGTTGGAGCTCGGGTATAGAGATGGGAGTGAGGCTGTAGCTCGGGTATAGGGATGGGACTGAGGCTGTTGATGGGGTATAGGGATGGGGCTGAGGCTGTGGATGGGTTATAGGGATGAGGCTGAGCCTGAGGCTGAGGTACAGGGATGGGTCTGAGGCTGAGGTAAACAATGGAAGATACAGTACCAGTCAAAAGTTTGGACACACCTACTCATTCAAGGGTTTTTCTTTATTTTTACTCATTTTTATATTGTAGAATAATAGTGACGACATGAAAGCTATGAAATAACACATATGGAATCATGTAGTAACCAAAAAAGTGTTAAACAAATCAAAATATATTTTATATTTGAGATTCTTCAAATAGCCACCCTTTGCCTTGATGACAGCTTTGCACACGCTTGGCATTCTCTCAACCAGCTTCATGAGGTAGTCACCTGAAATGCATTTAAATTAACAGGTGTGCCTTCTTAAAAGTTAATTTGTGGAATATCTTTCCTTCTTAATGCGTTTGAGCCAATCAGTTGTGTTGTGACAAGGTAGGGGGTTATACAAAAGATAGCCCTATTTGGTAAAAGACCAAGTCCATATTATGGCAAGAACAGCTCAAATAAGCAAAGAGAAATGACAGTCCATCATTACTTTAGGACATGAAGGTCAGTCAATATGGAACATTTCAAAAACGTTGAAAGTTTCTTCAAGTGCAGTTCGCAAAAACCATCCAGCGTTATGATGAAACTGGCTCTCATGAGGACCGCCACAGGAATGGAAGACCCAGAGTTACCTCTGCTGCAGAGTATAAGTTCATTAGAGTTATCAGCCTCAGAAAGTACTTATACAAATACTTATTTCCCTCATTAAAATGCAAATCAATTCATAACATTTTTGACATGCGTTTTTCTGGATTTTTTTGTTGTTATTCTGTCTCTCACTGTTCAAATAAACCTACCATTAAAATTATAGACTGATCATGTCTTTGTCAGTGGGCAAACGTACAAAATCAGCAGGGGATCAAATACTTTTTTCCCCTCACTGTACAGACAGTTACGTGACCTACAGCATGGTCAAGCAAGTTAATGTTTCCAACATTTTCGGAGCATTAAACAACTATTGATTAGAACCACAGAGAGTTACTGCAAGTTGCAAAGAAAACAGGAGCTGCGTCCACTATTCCAGCATCATTTCAACTTCAACATTTCAACATCATCAAACTACCTCTGCTTAGTTTAATACAGTGAAAACTAGAAGATACCAAAACAATTTAGTCCAATCAACGTAAGCTAAATATGATGTGGCTGTCCATGGTTCTGATTTCTGTGTGCGTGCGTGTGTGTGTACGTATGTGTTTGTGCAAGTAGAAAAACATGTTGACTCACCCTACTTGTAGAGAAACTCCAACGCCATCCTCCTCTCTTTCGTGTTGACAAAACGGTCTATCACTGTCAAATCAAATCTAATTATATTTGCCACATGCGCCGAATACAACAGGTGTAGACCTTACAGTGTAATGCTTACTTACTTAAAATCCCTTAACCAACAATGCAGTAAAAAAAAAAAAAGTAAAAAATGAAAGAGCCGCAGTAAAATAAAATGACAGTAGGGAGGCTATATGCAGGGGGTACCGGTACAGAGTCAATGTGCGGGGGCACCGGTTAGTTGATGTAATTGAGGTAATATGTACATGTGGGTAGAGTTAAAGTGTTTATGCATAGATAACATACAGAGTAGCAGCAGCAGAGAGAACAGTCTATGACTAGGGTGGCTGGAGTCTTTGACAATTTTTAGGGCCTTCCTCTGACACCGCCTGGTATAGAGGTCCTGGATGGCAAGAAGCTTGGCCCCAGTGATGTACTGGGCCGTACGCACTACCCTCTGTACTGCCTTGCGGTCAGAGGCCGAGCAGTTGCCATACCAGGCGGTGATGCAACCAGTCAGGATGCTCTCGATGGTGCAGCTGTAGAACTTTTTGAGGATCTGAGGACACATGCCAAATCTTTTCAGTCTCCTGAGGGGGAATAGGCTTTGTCGTGCCCTCTTCACGACTGTCTTGAGGTGTTTGGACCATGATAGTTTGTTGGTGATGTGGACACCAAGGAACTTGAAGCTCTCAACCTGTTCCAGTACTCTTTTTTTTCCTGTAGTCCACAATCATCTCCTTTGTCTTGATCACGTTGAGGGAGAGGTTGTTGTCCTGGCACCACACGGCCAGGTCTCTGACCTCCTCCGTATAGGCTGTCTCATCGTTGTCGGTGATCAGGCCTACCACTGTTGTGTCGTCGGCAAACTTAATGATGGTGTTGGAGTTGTGCCTGGCCATGCAGTCATGGGTGAACAGGGAGTACAGGAGGGGACTGAGCACGCACCCCTGAGGGGCCCTCATGTTGAGGATCAGCGTGGCAGATGTGTTGTTACCTACCCTTACCCCCTGGAGGCGGCCCGTCAGGAAGTCCAGGATCCAGTTGCAGAGGGAGGTGTTAAGTCCCAGGGTCCTTAGCTTAGTGATGAGCTTTGAGGGCACTATGGGGTTGAAAGCTGAGCTGTAGTCAATGAATAGCATTCTCACGTAGGTGTTCCTCTTGTCCAGGTGGGAAAGGGCAGCGTGGAGTGCAATAGAGATTGCATCATCTGTGGATCTGTTGGGGCGGTATGCAAATTGGAGTGGGTCTAGGGTTTCTGGGATAATGGTGTTGATGTGAGCCATGACCAGCCTTTCAAAGCACTTCATGGCTACAGACGTGAGTGCTACAGGTCTGTAGTCATTTAGGCAGGTTATCTTAGTGTTCTTAGGCACAGGGACTATGGTGGTCTGCTTGAAACATGTTGGTATTACAGACTCAGTCAGGGACATTTTGAAAATGTCAGTGAAGACACTTGCCAGTTGGTCAGTGCATGCTCGGAGTACACGTCCTTGAAATCCGTCTGGCCCTGCGGCCTTACGAATGTTGACCTGCTTAAAAGTCTTACTCACATTGGCTATGGAGAGCGTGATCACATAATCATCCGGAACAGCTGATGCTCTCATGCATGCTTCAGTGTTGCTTGCCTCAAAGCAAGCATAGAAGTGATTTAGCTGGGCAGTTCGCGGCTGTGCTTCCCTCTGTAGTCTGTAATAGTTTTCAAGCCCTGTCACATCCGACGAGCGTCGGAGCCGGTGTAGTACGAATCAATCTTAGTCCTGTATTGACTCTTTGCCTGTTTGACGGTTCGTTGGATGGCATAGCAGGATTTCTCATAAGCGTCCGGGTTAGAGTCCCGCTCCTTGAAAGCGGCAAATCTACTCTTTAGCTCAGTGCGGATGTTGCCTGTAATCCATGGCTTCTGGTTGGGTTATGTACATACGGTCACTGTGGGGACGACGTCATCGATGCACTTATTGATGAAGCTAGTGACTGATGTGGTGTACTCCTCAATGCTATCGGAAGAATCCCGGAACATACATGCGTTCATTTTTTGTTGTCCTAGGCTACCTGGCTAAAATGCTGTCTCGATAGCCTAACTTCCATTCATAGGTTACGTTAGTTAGTTAACATTAACCTTCTACATCTAGCTACATATTGAACTTCCATCCTCTGTCACGGATACGGCAGGCTTCGGCGGTCGTCGTCACCGGAGTACTAGCTGCCACCGATCGATGTTTCTGTGTCTCACTAGTTCTGTCTTTATTGTTCACACCTGTTACTCATTAGGCTTATTAGTTTCCCTATATTACCTCTGTTTTCCCTCCTGAGTGTGTGCGTGATTGTTGTTTGTTACGTCGTCTGTTGAGCTGTAGTTTTTGCTCTTCCCTGCGTGGAGGGTTTGCTAATATTTACTTGGAGGCGAGTAAAGCCATTTATTCTCAGTTCTGTGTCCTGCGCTTGATTCCGTTTCCCCACTGCACCCAGACGCTGACATCCTCTCAGGCCAGGGCACAACAATTGATGAATTAATGTTTGGATCAGAATCGCCGTTATAATCATTGGCCAGTACAGAGAATTAAGTAAAACCACAAGTCCAAATCCCTATCTCCATCCATAGCTAATTTGAAAAGGGCCAATTTTAGCTAGCTTGCTAGCTAGCCACCGGAGGACAACAACACAACGAGATGCAACAATTCAAGTTTTTCTGTAAATTACGTATGCTCAAAATGGGATTTTAGGAGTGATGCCAAATTTAAGCTGGCTTCCCTTTTTTGGTGCGCCAGGACCATTCACAGTTGAGTTCGTTCAGTTTAGCTCAACGCTGATTGGCTATTTTTTTATACTTTTTTGTCAAGGGAGGCCAGATGCTCGCTGGCTTCCATTGCCTTCAATGCTACGGGCGGCAACAATGTCATACTCGTTTGGACCAGACAGCGTCATATAGATGGCCTACACGTAGTGAGACAAAGGGGCGTTGTTTTGCCCGCTCGGATGCTTTCTCCTGTGAAATACATTCAGCCTCTTGTGAACTGAAGGAAAATGATGAACCACAGAGAGACGGAAGATACATTCATTTATTTATTTTATTAATTTGTTTGTTAATTTTGGGGGGAAGCCTGGCTTCCCTTGGCTCCATGAATACACACCACTGTATACCGGAGGCCTCGCTACAAACCCACATCCCACAGACAATGGCTGTCACAAACTCTTCTGAAGTCCTGGATATATACACAAAACTGAAGGAAACGTTAACATGTTTGCTTTCTCACGCTGAAAACAGTTCATAGTGTTTAGCCTCATTAAATAGAATTTTAATCATTTTAGAATGGGAAGTGTATGGACTATTAAATGTTCCAAGTGAATCTATATGCAGATGTACTTTCCAGTTCCTCCAATTCCAGTGTATTTTATTGTAATGTTGACAGTAGTAAACATCTTTACGACACATAAACAACAGATCCCTTTCAAAATGAAATATTGTCTTTCCAACATGAGGTAAGCTCAATATTGAATATCACAGGCTTAAATGAAACTGACGTAACATTTATAATCACTGTATCTTTGGCTGTATTGCTGCTGCAAGCCATCCAAAATGCCACATTTGGAGTGAAATTTTTTTTTCAAGTGATTTGTCGTCACACAAACAACCACAAAATTAGGTTGGACATTGCAGCTCATGTGGTTTGCAGTGAAAAAAACATGTGCTCTTGATACAAGGCAGAGAGAGGATGGTTTTATATTCATAATTATGTTATCAATCGAACTCATAGAGGGGCTCCATCACTATAAGGAAAATTTGTTGTGGGAGTTATGGTAATAGTAGTGTACAGTGACAATGACTGACACACACACAGCAACAGGGGATGGCTCAGTCAATCATCAACGCCTCTCATTTCATAATCATACATAAGCGGAGAGGGGTGGCTGGTACATTTGAGTCATTTAGCAGACATTCTTATCCAGAGCGACTGACAGTAAGTAGTGAGTGCATACATTTTCGTACTGGTCATCCATGAGAATCAAACCCACAACATTGGCGTTGCAAGTTCCATGCTCTACCAACTGACCCACAACACAACACCACAACACAACACCATAACCCCACCACCCACCCCCACCTTGCCACATCATTTGTGTTTATCCATCTCTCCTCTCTTTTACCTAAATGCCATATTCTGGCTAGTACCAGAACGCAGAGTGCAGGGCTGAGATCATTGACAGCTTGATGTGACGAAGGCCAATTGAAATAACAGCTTTTTGTGTGCTTAAATTCTAAATGGAGTGCTTGTTT
The DNA here is from genome assembly GCF_964263955.1 of Coregonus lavaretus. Lineage (NCBI taxonomy): Eukaryota > Metazoa > Chordata > Actinopteri > Salmoniformes > Salmonidae > Coregonus > Coregonus lavaretus. The sequence goes on from NC_139992.1 coordinate 55,671,092, forward strand.
GTTGGTCTCTGTACATATGACGGAGGCCAGGATCATGGTGGCAAGGCTATGGGGGAGGCAGGCGGACAGGAGTGTATTCACCCAGACAAACGCATGCATGCACGCACGCACACACACGGTAATGAGCAGGTTATGCTAAGGCACAGGCTGCTAAAATATGTAATTATAATCAACCCCTCTCTCTCTCTCTCTCTAGAGGTATTTCTATCTAGACAGAGAAGCCAGGCAGGCATTAGGGTAATTTAGCAATTTTTATATGCATGGAAGAGATTGGTGTGTTTTTCAACTTTCTAATAATGGGCATATAAAATTCGAGGTTTGTTTTGTTTGAAATCTACATCAAGTGATTTTATTTCATATATTCATGCAAACCGCTACATATTATACTACATAACATAAATGTAGTATAAGGTTTACACAGTGAACTGTGACATATATTATTTTATAAATATCTATAAATATCTTTTTTTTTCATATTGGAAAATGTAAACAGTACAGCAGGAACTGCTATGTAGTTAAATGGTAATATAGTTTAGTGTATGTATAAGGGCAACTTAAGCTGATCCCAAAACAACTTATTTGAGGAAAAAACCCTGAGGCATCCCTAACAACATGAAGTCAGACTCCCCTTTGAAATGAGTCATTCACAGTGTGATCATTGTATCTTTTGTATTCAGCACATGTGTCTGTTCTTTGAGATGACTGGCAGGGCTGCATCTGGCAAAACATCTGGAATATACAGGTCACATGTGATCCACATAACTAATGTGTACCCTGGCTGTCTGACGTTCTGAACAAAGCCTCTATCTGTCTGTATGTCTGTGTGTCTGTCCGTCTGTCTGTCTGTCTGTCTGTCTGACGGTTTGTTGGTTTGTCTGTTTGTCCGTCTGTCTGTCTCAATAAAAAGGCTTTATTTGCATGGAGAATGTTACCACATAAACACAGTGAAATCAATGTTTTTTAAATCATTAGGTAAGAAATGTTGTTGGTTAAGTTTAGGGTTAACCAATAACCAGCATGTAACCAGCATACTGATTTTACTTGAGTGTTTATTTGACTCAAACCAGTTGCTGTAAGCTCCTGCCACTGACTGTTGAGCTTTCATACAACCAATCATATTGGTTCGGCCCCTCCTGGCAAGGCTGCCTTCAGAACAAGATTGAATAAGGAAAACGCCACTTACCCTCTTTCTCTCTTTCTTTCTCTCTCTCTGGCCACCCTGATGTATAGATATTCAACATATCAATAACATATCAATGATCAATAATGTTTGACAGGCATTACAGACAGATATGATGATATGATATATTAAACCCAGACACACACAGAGAAGAGAGCAGCTGCCATGGCCTACCTCTCCCTCTCTCTCCACCCCAACCCCCACTCCTTAAACAACACAAACACATAAACACACACTCACTTAAACATGCTGTCATGTACTCTCAACACGTCACTCATACTCTGCCTTTAACAGAGGTTACAGACATTAACGTCAGTCCGGGGGGGAGTCCCCCCAGCAGGCTTCCCCCTAGCCACCTGGATCCAGCGCTCAAAGGTTCCCGGCACGCTGCATGTCAGAGACGGTATAAAGATACTAACAGAACAGGAATGGCAGAGCAAAGAAGTAGCGTCACACACACGCCGCCGCTGCCTCTTCTCTCGCGCCACTTTGAAGTGATGGTTGTTCTCTGCTTTGTGATGTATGAAGCTGTCAGATTAAGGGGGCCTATCAGGGAGCTGTCTGTGTGTGTCTGTTGGGCCTGACAAGGCGTGTGATGGAGAACACACTGAACAAAAGGGTTATATCACCTTCACTGTGCCCATCGCCGCTACCCTTTCATACGGGGGAAAGAAGGGAGGAGAAGACTTCTATCCTTTAATATAGAGAGGGGTGGGAGGAGAAGACGGAGAGGGGAGTGGTGGGAAGAGAGTGTGTAACAGTGAAACTCTGCCCCCCCACCGCTCTACTCTATGTGGTACCTGGGGAAACGTCCATATGCAGAACCCCTTTACCAACCCTCCGAGATGCACTTCCTCTCAAACACAGCTGTAAAAGGGAATGAGGTCAGAGTCCCACCTGGTTTGAGCACCACCTGTTTAGCAAAAATAAAAATAAAATGTGTTGCCTGTTTTGCATTGTTATTTTGCCGTTAATACGTGTTACATCTCAGTTTGCAAACAATGTAAACATTGTCGCATGCAAACATGGTCTCATTTTTGCTTTCTTGAGTAAGGCATCTAAAAAATGCAGGTGTTTCATCCTAGCTCAGTGCTTTCTGTGGTGGAGGGGCAGCCGACGGAAAATACAGAGTGTAGGGGTTGGTAGTCTTCTCTAGTTGCGCCGTGATTGGCTCAGTGTTCTGTCACTCATGGAGACACTACGTCACCGCAAAATCCACAGGGAGAGCTAGAAAGTTCAAGCCCCCTTGGGTGCTGCCATAGATTTTCATTAGAAGTGCCCATCCAAGAAGGCTCAAGGTCATTGGCCACAGACAAAATGACAACAAATCACGTTATATCTACCGTAGCTTTGATTGGTTTGACCATGTCAACATTATACTTTCAAAATCTTAGCGAGCAAGCTAGACAAGCAGTCGTCATCATGAATCCCATCGACAATCTACTGACAAATCCTTTTCAATCCTTGTCATATGAAGATACAGTGAGGGAAAAAAGTATTTGATCCTCTGCTGATTTTGTACGTTTGCCCACTGACAATTTTAATGGTAGGTTTATTTGAACAGTGAGAGACAGAATAACAAACAAAAAAATCCAGAAAAACGCATGTCAAAAATGTTTTAAATTGATTAGCATTTTAATGAATGAAATAAGTATTTGACCCCTCTGCAAAACATGACATAGTACTTGGTGGCAAAACCCTTGTTGGCAATCACAGAGGTCAGACTTTTCTTGTAGTTGGCCACCAGGTTTGCACACATCTCAGGAGGGATTTTGTTCCACTCCTCTTTGCAGATCTTCTACAAGTTCATTAAGGTTTCGAGGCTGACGTTTGGCAACTCGAACCTTCAGCTCCCTCCACAGATTTTCTATGGGATTAAGGTATGGAGACTGGCTAGGCCACTCCAGGACCTTAATGTGCTTCTTCTTGAGCCACTCCTTTGTTGCCTTGGCTGTGTGTTTTGGGTCATTGTCATGCTGGAATACCCATCCACGACCCATTTTCAATGCCCTGGCTGAGGGAAGGAGGTTCTCACCTAATATTTGATGGTACATGGCCCCGTCCATCGTCCCTTTGATGTGGTGAAGTTGTCCTGTCCCCTTAGCAGAAAAACACCCCCAAAGCATAATGTTTCCACCTCCATGTTTGACGGTGGGGACGGTGTTCTTTGGGTCATAGGCAGCATTCCTCCTCCTCCAAACATGGTGAGTTGAGTTGATGCCAAAGAGCTCGATTTTGGTCTCATCTGACCACAACACGTTCACCCAGTTCTCCTCTGAATCATTCAGATGTTCATTGGCAAACTTCAGACGGCCCTGTATATGTGCTTTCTTGAGCAGGGGGACCTTGCGGGCGCTGCAGGATTTCAGTCCTTCACGGCGTAGTGTGTTACCAATTGTTTTCTTGGTGACTATGGTCCCAGCTGCCTTGAGATCATTGACAAGATCCTCCCGTGTAGTTCTGGGCTGATTCCTCACCGTTCTCATGATCATTGCAACTCCACGGGGTGAGATCTTGCATGGAGCCCCAGGCCAAAGGAGATTTACAGTTATTTTGTGTTTCTTCCATTTGCGAATAATCGCACCAACTGTTGTCACTTTCTCACCAAGCTGCTTGGCGATGGTCTTGTAGCCCATTCCAGCCTTGTGTAGGTCTACAATCTTGTCCCTGACATCCTTGGAGAGCTCTTTGGTCTTGGCCATGGTGGAGAGTTTGGAATCTGATTGATTTATTGCTTCTGTGGACAGGTGTCTTTTATACAGGTAACAAGCTGAGATTAGGAGCACTCCCTTTAAGAGTGTGCTCCTAATCTCAGCTCGTTACCTGTATAAAAGACACCTGGGAGCCAGAAATCTTTCTGATTAAGAGGGGGTCAAATACTTATTTCCCTCATTAAAATGCAAATCAATTTATAACATTTTTGACATGCGTTTTTCTGGATATTTTTGTTGTTATTCTGTCTCTCACTGTTCAAATAAACCTAACATTAAAATTATAGACTGATAATTTCTTTGTCAGTGGAAAACATACAAAATCAACAGGGGATCAAATACTTTTTTCCCTCACTGTAAATTATAGATAAAAAGTATCGGTGCTCATCGGCCATTGGATATATACATTACACAAATCGCAAATTCAACAATGAGTGGTTTGGAAGGAATCAGTGGCTAATCGCAAGCGTTGCAAAGCAATCACAATTTTTCTTCCCCCTTTATTTATCCTACGGTTCTGACTTGGTGTACACAGAGAATACTGTAAGAACGGCTCATGTTCTGAATTCTGTGGCTGTACATTTCAAAAGTACTGAACAAATAGTTATATTGACTAAGTCCGTCTTAATTACGGATTGCCTCCTATGCGCTCATCCTTCCCTTATGCCTTAGTTTGTATATCTCAATTGTCAGTAGGAACCACATTTGTTTAAGCAAGTCAGCCATATCAGCTATGTTTTATAAAAAGGCAGTAAATGAGCCCTCTTGATGGGGGAGAGATTTTTTGTTTATTTTTAAGTAAATTTCCTGCAATTTTGCCATGGGGCGGATAAAAAAAAAAAATCCCTGCAATTTGACACATTTTGCCATGACTTTTAATGATATCTGTGTGAGAATGACTGACAAAATCAATGGGGACCCAGGGCACATGCCCTGCATGCGCAGTTGGTATTCGGCCATAATTATTTGATAGCTGGCTAGATAGACTAACTTACCAATCTAAACAATCAAACTTGCACCTTGTGTATTCTACTATTCTAACACTCAACATTAAGTTGAGAACCCAACTGAGTTCCTAAAAATAAATACAAAAATATAAAAATATTGTTTTGGGGGGTTGGGTTGCCCCCTAGCGGCCGGGGCACCTAGGCGATCGCTTATGACGCTTATGTCTGGGGCCGGCCCTGTGTGTGTGTGTGTTCTGTGTGTGTGTTTGTGTGTGTGTGTGTGTGTGTGTGTGTGTGTGTGTGTGTGTGTGTGTGTATGTGTGCTCGTGTGCATGTATATTTGTATGAATGTTAGTGTGCGTGACTGTCTAATGAGTGTTGTCGACACAGTCAGCACCCAACAATAATATGAACTTCCTGCTTTACATAATGCCTATATCCTGTATAAATTATGATTGCGTGACCTGTAATCCTGTTTTATGCTATTCTGTTTAACAGCAGCACTGTGCACCTCAATGGGACTTTAACTAAATAGAATTTCTAGAATGGGACATAGCATTCTTGTTCATTTATGAATAAATCCTCCACGCACCCACAGCACAGATTAAAGTGTCTACAAATCCAACACGAGATCTAAACAGCTTTCAGATTACAAAAACTCAACCAAGGCCTCCATTGGTGATGTGGCTTCTATGTTGTCTATCTGTCTCTATGTTAGAACCAGGAGAGAGAGAGAGAGAGAGAGAGAGAGAGAGAGAGAGAGAGAGAGAGAGAGAGAGAGAGAGAGAGAGAGAGAGAGAGAGAGAGAGAGAGAGAGAGAGAGAGAGAGAGAGAGAGAGAGAGAGAGAGAGAGAGAGAGAGAGAGAGATACAGAGAAAGAGAAAGAGAAAGAGAAAGAGAAAGAGAAAGAGAAAGAGAGGGAGCTGAAAACAGAATGAGGATAATTAAAGCCATGCTTTTCGGTGGTCTGTTTCACCTGACAAATTATGAAAGGATTTATTAGTGGAGCGCTGAGCTGTTTTCTTCTCCTGTACTCCACTGAGCCAGATATCAGCTGTTTAAACAACTGTTTGAAAACCAAACGAGTGGGGATGTATTGTTATTCCACCATGTTTCAGCACCGAATGACAGACAGAGAGAGCGAGAGAGAGAGAGAGAGAGAGAGAGAGAGAGAGAGAGAGAGAGAGAGAGAGAGAGAGAGAGAGAGAGAGAGAGAGAGAGAGAGAGAGAGAGAGCGAGAGCGAGAGAGAAAAAAAGAAAAAAGAGATGCAGTGTGAATTAAGTAAAAGAAAGAAACGCTGCTTGAATTCCAATGACAGAGAAAGAGATAATGAGCAGTTTTGATGTGACATCTAAGAGAGATGGATTGAACAAAGGTACTCGGCTGTGCTGAGTGGCTATGTTAGAGGTCAGCTTATACCCCACGCACACACACACACGCACGCACACACACACACGCACGCGCATGCACGCACGCCCGCACACACACACAACCTTTCATAACCTCCTATGTGGGCTGATCTGTGAACATGCACAGCTACCACGCGTCTTCTGAGGGAATTATCTGAGGCGAAGGGCAGAGAGTTTAACAACTCATGTAAATTAATCAACAGTGAATTATTATTATATACAGATCCTTTTTTTCAATCACTTTGGTGCAATTTTCACATCTCTGTGCACAGAAATCTAAACAGATCATCAAAATGACTAGTTTCAAAACTCTAAGCACATTTTCATTTGACTAAGTACAACAAACAAATTCACAAAGTCACTTATTCGCTGCAACAAATCACTCTTTGAATTTGGATGCATATTCAATCTAGGTATCTGCTAATTTTTGTTTGTTAAAATACAAATAACTATCACTTAATCAAACTGCTCGAAAATGATAACTACTAAACCAAATTTATGTAGTGCCTAGTTAACGTAAATAGTTTGATAACTGCTGAATATTGTACATTTTTTCTTCGTCATTCTCCATCAGCAAGTGTGATTCAATAGGACAAAGTGTGATTCAATAGGACAAAGCGTGATTCAATGGTACAAAGTGGAAAGAGTTACTATGTGCTACCATTTGGAATTATAATGTAGTGTACAATGCACTGCTGAAAAACCTGGGTTGTATATAACAAAAGTTCACTCATTAACTGAATTTCACTGATACACTGTAAGCTGATGAATTTCAAGCAGAGAGATAGGCAATACTCAGTTGACAAGTCACTGTAGAAAAGGGGATTTTGTACAATGTTGCATGGGATAGAAATGGCATAGTACATTTTTACAGTAGTCAACTGCTTTATAATACCCTATTTCTGATGATTTGTCCTACGTATGTACTGTATAAGGATAATTATACTGTAATACTGAAAATATATCAATATGCTCACAACCTGCGATTGGATACAAATTCTTTACAAAAATGTGCTTGTCAAGTTTTAGTCAAATCCTGTATGGAAAATGATATATACCATCTACTATTATTTCTAACCAGCACTTCAAAAAGAACAGTTTTGAAATGTGTATCTTTATTTTTTGCTATTGGATTAAATGGTAGTTAAAATGACTAAATGGTGAGCGTATCATTATCTGATGTATTGGTGACTAAACTAAATGTTCTCATGGTATTTCATGGAAACCTTTGATTTTGCATGAATGACTCAGGGGTGAAAGATGTGTGAAACCCAAATGAATGCACAATCAAAGGTTCTGAATATAAGATATGGGGCATTAAAAGTGTTATCAGTTTAGAGTTTTGTACTTAGTGTTTAGAAAATATACCACTTACATCTGAAATTTTTTCCAAAGTGATTGAAAAAACTGTAAATCTTGGTAAGTGGCCCCTCAGTGTGTGTGTGTGTGTGCGTGTGTGTTTGTGTGTGCATGCATGCGTACATGTGTGTGTCTGTGTCTGCGCATGCACGCATTGTGTGTGTATGTCTACAGTATACATATATATTTCTGTGTGTGCACCTATCCGCATCCATATAAGTTTTCCATTTGAAGCAATATCCAGAGCGATAATAATTATAAGGAGCATCTTGTGTGCTGGCAGCCCCAGAGAATTGAGTGAAAGACTGATATGGTGCAGCGATACAGTTATTCACACACAAACACACCAGACGTTGTCATGCGGCGTAACACCACAGAAAGAGACGCTTCCCTACATTGATGTTACCGTCCTGTCTGGCAGACACGGCACTCTGATGCAAGCTGGGAAGACAAATAACCACACAGGAGGAGGAGGAGGAGGAGGAGGAGGAAGGAGGACAGGATGTAACCCAAAGGCCTGATCACCCCACCCAGCTCACCCAACCCTGCCCACGCTTGTACCGTCTCCTCTCTGGATCCTGCTACCACCTCTTTGACCAACTACAATAGTGTTGTGTTCATTAGGGCACACCATAAGAAATCGTTTTGTTTATGGAAAACAAAAATAAGCATTTTTTTATTGGACAAGTTCATGTAGTAACTCCCTGTTTCATTCCGTTTTGGGCTGTTTTCTTCCGATTTACGCCTACTGAACACGAACCAGCAAATCCTCCCATCCTATATCTATATTTCTCTACTCTTTCTCCCTCTACATCTCTCATTTTCTCTTTCCCTCCTACTCCCTCTCTCCTAACCTCCACCTCAAGTGTCTTTATCTACTATAACTATTTCCCTTTATTCTCTTCCCTCCCTTTCTCCTTTCCTCTCCTCCCTCCCTCCCTCCCTCCCTCCTCCACTCTCCCCCCCCCCCCCCCTCCCTCTCTCAGAGTGATTATGGGTGACGGGTCTTGGCCTGTCCCCTGGGATCCTGTGCTGGTCTCATGACTGGTTTTTAGATAGGATGATCTAATGGGGGTCACGCTCCCAGTCAAGAGTCTATTCATAAGAATCAATAAATACGCCAGGAGAGAGGATGATAGCCGACAGACGGACGGACAGACGGACAGACAGATAGGCAGACCAATAGACGAATGGACGGACGGATGGACAGACAGACGGAGGGACAGCGGACATACAGTTGGACACAAATACAGTTAGGTAGTAGGACAGACAGACAGACAGACAGACACAGAGAGCCAGACACTGCCAGCCAGAGACAGACAGACAGACAGAATATTCCATATAGTGAATGTTTATGTGATCAGGAACACTGTATTGTCCTCTTTAGAGTGTGATTATGACATCTCTAACTTTGTGTGTGTGTGTGTGTGTGTGTGTGTGTATGTCTGTCTCTGGCTGCCTGTCTGTCTGTCTGTCTGTGTGTGTGTGTGTTTGTGTCCCAACATAATAAAATAGTTGAGTCATCTCTGTTACATACCAACTTAGCAGAGTGTGTGTATATGTGTATACTAATTCAGGGTTTCAGAGGGACAGTGAAATAAATGAGGCCCAGCATATGTGTTTACCCCCCCCAGCCCCCCTGACCCCAAGGGATGCTGGGTAATTGAGCATGAACTGAGCAGCAATATAAAACTCATTTTACTGGGTGATAAAAACGCTACATCACCGCTGCCATGCTCCAGCTAGTGTTACTCACACACACACGCACACACACACACACACACACGCACACACACACACACACACACATGCACACACACACACGCACATACACCTACACACACATACACACAATGCTTTTTGGGACTTGTCCTTATCTACACGGGATTGGTGCTGATGAGTGCCGCTAAGTCTTGTACAATAATGTACAAAACACACACATATTTACACAGACACAAATACAACAAAGCAAATGCCTACAGTGTTAAATATGGCATATGGCTATTATGAAATTGAGGATGAGATGAAAATGTGGTTTTTACTTAAGTGATAATGCCCGAGAAGCCGGTGTTTGGAGGATATATTAGCACGCGTATTGTTAGGCCCGAGATGAAGTCGACACCAGCTTCTCGGGCATTATCACTTTTATACAACAGGTTACCAACATATTCAAATAATGAAAACGTTATTTGGATTAATTTATTGATACTATTACATCCTTCCACAAGATATAGTCCCGACACAAATCTAGGGTTGCTAGACACGCGACCCAGTCGTTCAGTATTTTAGTTCTGTATCTATGGACGCGACACAGTCGTTCATTCTAAATGTTCCATTGCCATACTGGCTGGCAACATTCTTATCCCTTGCTTGCTAGCTAGCCAACTACGGCTAACTTACAGTCACGTCAAAAAGCTAGAATAACTGCAAAGTAGCTGCATTTGCATTTGTTTAAGCTGTTTTCTAGTGACATTTTTTTGGATATATCCATAACAATGAGCTAATGAGGCGCGATTACGCCTGGCATGAAAATGTGCTCGCTCATCAGGAAACGGTTGTTCAGAGGAGCTAGCCAACAACACAGCTACAGTAACACAATCACTTCAAACTGAAGCTGGAAAGACTGCAAATTAGCTGCATTTTGTTTTACCTTTTTTCAATTTACCTTATTTTGTATATATCCATAAAAATGATGTCAGCTGATTCATGATTTAGACTGTCTGTGAAACGCTGGCTGTCTGCCTGTCTGTCTCATTCCGACTCCCGACATGTCCATTACTATGGGACAGCAGGAGATCGAATTTGAAAATTGAAAACATTTTGCAAATGCCGGAGAGACAGACAGCAAGGTTTATACAATCTCCGCTGTTGAAAACGAATTATTAGTCTAAATGAAATGTGAGAAGGTATAGATGCTTTTTATAGTGGAGATCAAGTTTATAAGTTGCCTGGATGGGCTGATGAGACAGTAGATTGCGCAGTCAGATGGAACAGAGTAAATAGGCATTTTAACGTCATAAATTTAGCCGGTGGCAACTTGTGGAATAGACACCGGCTGGAATGCGGTTTTAACCAATCAGCATTCAGGATTAGACCCACACGTTGTATAATTTAGTTTACTTTAGACTTTTAGTGTTTGTTTGTATGTCTGTGTGTGTGTGCATGCATGCCCATGTGTATGTGTGTATGTGTGTGTGTATGTGTGTGTGCGCATATGTGACCCATAGACATGTCTGCAGTGTGAAGCTGGAGAGCTGTCGTACAGTGGGAACCCAGTTAGCCAGAGCATACTCTGATGTGAAGCATATGATGTTACTAAGCATGAAAGCAATCAGTTTCAATATCAGACACATTGCAGGGAGGAATGTCAGGGTCACAGGAGATGAGGGATGGGCCGCTGGGAGAAAATATGGTCTATAGAAGTTGACCATACAGTGCTACATATACTGTATCCACCCTCCAACCCACATACACACAGACACGGACGCACAATCCCTGTGGTAGCTCTCAGTTCCTCTGCTCTGTTGTGTGCTCTTGTAATGTACCCATGTAATGGTGTAATGAAAATTCATGATGAGAGCATGTTAACTGCATTATCCAGTCTCCAGAGTTCCATGACATGAAAAAAAAAAGAAAATGAGGGAAACTCATTTTGATGCCTAATTATTTCTGGACTTGACAGCCTGGTAGCAGCTCGGCCAGTGTGTGTTTGTGTGTGTGCGTGCGACGTGTGTGTGTGTATGTGTGGATGTCTGTGTGTGTACGTACATGCGTATTGTAGGCATGTATATATGTGTGTGCTCATTTTGCAGCATTTTTACAGAGCACAGAAATAGCTCAATAGGAATATTTACAGTAGGTGAACTCCTCCCAATTTGTTTGTACACAGAGGTACAGGTCTTTGCTTTTCAAACTGCAAACGTTTTAGCATTTGTGGCACAAAACCAATGCAAGTAAGTATTTATTTATTTATTTTTATTTTCATTATGAAAAAAAATATTATGCACTCACTAACTGTAAATCGCTCTGGATAAGAGCGTCTGCTAAATTACTAAAATGTAACATTTCACCTTTAACCAGGTAAGCCAGTTGAGAACAAGTTCTCATTTACAACTGCGACCTGGCCAAGATAAAGCAAAGCAGTGCGATAAAAACAACAACAACACAGAGTTACATATGGAATAAACAAAACGTACAGTCAATAACACAATAGAAAATCTATATACAGTGTGTGCAAATGTAGTAAGTTATAGAGGTAAGGCAATAAATAGGCCATAGTGCAAAATAATTACAATTTAGTATTAACACTGGAGTGCTAGATGTGCAGAAGATGATGTGCAAATAGAGATACTGGGGTGCAAATGAGCAAAATAAATAACAATGTAAATAACAATATGGGGATGAGGTATTTGGGTGGGCTAATTACAGATGGGCTGTGTACAGGTGCAGTGATCGGTAAGCTGCTCCGACAACTGATGCTTAAAGTTAGTGAGGGAGATAAGTGTCTCCAGCTTCAGAGATTTTTGCAGTTCGTTCCAGTCAATTGCAGCAGAGAACTGGAAGGAATGGCGGCCAAAGGAGGTGTTGGCTTTGGGGATGACCAGTGAGATATACCTGCTGGAACGCATACTACGGTTGGGTGTTGCTATGGTGACCAATGATCTAAGATAAGGCGGGGATTTGCCTAGAAGTGATTTATAGATGACCTGGAGCCAGTGGGTTTGGTGACGAATATGTAGTGAGGGCCAGCCAACGAGAGCGTACAGGTCACAATGGTGGGTAGTATATGGGGCTTTGGTGACAAAACGGATGGCACTGTGATATACTACATCCAATTTGCTGAGTAGAGTATTGGAAGCTATTTTGTAAATGACATCGCCGAAGTCAAGGATCGGTAGGATAGTCAGTTTTACGAGGGCATGTTTAGCAGCATGAGTGAAGGAGGCTTTGTTGCGAAATAGGAAGCCAATTCTAGATTTAACTTTGGATTGGAGATGCTTAATGTGAGTCTGGAAGGAGAGTTTATGGTCTAACCAGACACCTAGGTATTTGTAGTTGTCCACATATTCTAAGTCAGACCCGCCGAGAGTAGTAATTCTAGTCGGGCGGGCGAATGCAAGCAGCGTTCGATTGAAGAGCATGTATTTAGTTTTACTAGCGTTTAAGAGCAGTTGGAGGCCACGGAAGGAGTGTTGTATGGCATTGAAGCTCGTTTGGAGGTTTGTTAACACAGTGTCCAATGAAGGGCCAGATGTATACAAAATGGTGTCGTCTGCGTAGAGGTGGATCGAGAGTCACCAGCAGCAAGAGCGACATCATTGATATACACAGAGAATAGAGTTGGCCCGAGAATTAAACCCTGTGGCACCCCCATAGAGACTGCCAGAGGTCCAGACAACAGGCCCTCCGATTTGACACATTGAACTCTATCTGAGAAGTAGTTGGTGAACCAGGCGAGGCAGTCATTTGAGAAACCAAGGCTATTTAGTCTGCCAATAAGAATGCGGTGGTTGACAGAGTCAAAAGCCTTGGCCAGGTCGATGAAGACGGCTGCACAGTACTGTCTTTTATCGATCGCGGTTATTATATCGTTTAGGACCTTGAGCGTGGCTGAGGTGCACCCATGACCAGCTCGGAAACCAGATTGCATAGCGGAGAAGGTACCGTGGGATACGAAAGGGTCTGTGATCTGTTTGTTAACTTGGCTTTCAAATACTTTAGAAAGGCAGGGCAGGATGGATATAGGTCTGTAACAGTTTGGATCTAGAGTGTCACCCCCTTTGAAGAGGGGGATGACCGCGGCAGCTTTCCAATCTCTGAGGATCTCAGATGATACGAAAGAGAGGTTGAACAGTCTAGTAATAGGGGTTGCGACAATTTCGGCGGCTAATTTTAGAAATAAAGGGTCCAGATTGTCTAGCCCAGCTGATTTGTAGGGGTCCAGATTTAGCAGCTCTTTCAGGACATCAGCTATCTGAATTTGGGTGAAGGAGAAGCAGGGGGGGCATGGGCAAATTGCAGCGGAGGGTGCAGAGCTGGTTGCCGGGGTAGGGGTAGCCAGGTGGAAAGCATGGCCAGCAGTAGCAAAATGCTTATTGAAATTCTCGATTATTGTAGATTTGTCGGTGGTGACAGTGTTTCCTAGCCTCAGTGCAGTGGGTAGCTGGGAGGAGGGGCTCTTATTCTCCATGGACTTTACAGTGTCCCAAAACTTTTTGGAGTTAGTGCTACAGGATGCACATTTCTGTTTGAAAAAGCTAGCCTTTGCTTTCCTAACTGCTTGTGTATATTGGTTCCTAACTTCCCTGAAAAGTTGCATATCGCGGGGGCTGTTCGATGCTAATGCAGTACGCCACAGGATGTTTTTGTGCTGGTCAAGGGCAGTCAAGTCTGGGGTGAACCAGGGGCTATATCTGTTCTTAGTTCTGAATTTTTTGAATGGGGCATGCTTATTTAAGATGGAGAGGAAAGCACTTTTGAAGAACATCCAGGCATCCTCTACTGACGGAATGAGGTCAATATCCATCCAGGATACCCGGGCCAGGTCAATTAGAAAGGCCTGCTCGCTGAAGTGTTTTAGGGAACGTTTGACAGTGATGAGGGGTGGTCGTTTGACCGCGGACCCATTACGGATGCAGGCAATGAGGCAGTGATCGCTAAGATCCTGGTTGAAGACAGCGGAGGTGTATTTAGAGGGTAAATTAGTCAGGATGATATCTATGAGGGTTCCCATGTTTACAGATTTAGGGTTGTACCTGGTAGGTTCCTTGATGATTTGTATGAGATAGAGGGCATCTAGTTTAGATTGTAGGATGGCCGGGGTGTTAAGCATATCCCAGTTTAGGTCACCAAGCAGTACGAACTCTGAGGATAGATGGGGGGCAAGCAATTCACATATGGTATCCAGGGCACAACTGGGGGCTGAGGGGGGTATGTAGCAAGCGGCAACCGTGAGAGACTTATTTCTGGAAAGGTGGATTTTTAGTCCACCTCATCTTGTCCAAATCCAAATCATCTTAAAGTGATTTAATTGAGCTACACAATCAAGGGCTCGATTCAATCAGTATCGTGGAAGTTCAGCGTTATAGTGTGATTGAAATTTGAAGGTAATTTCTGATTGAAACGGCATATGCAGCGTTTACAATAAATGAAGTCTCCACTAACATGTGTCAATCATGTAACAACGAGGATCTTCCGTGCTATGGATTGAATCAAGTCCCAAGTGTCGACACTTAAAGATAATTTGGACATCAAACACGAAAAATTATAATAATCGAGGATATTGACTTGCATTGGTTTTGCGCCACGAATGCTAAAAAGTTAGCCTTTGGAGACAGTGGCCAGATAAACAAAACAAAAGCATAGATTACTGTCACACCTTGTCCATAGAATGCTTACAGGACAAGGAAACCAATATGTAATTTGGGGAAACTATTATTTTCAGATGGTGTAAGCAGAGCATCGCCCAAGACTAAATAAAGTAGCTAAACTGTTACAGGTGGCTGTTGGTGTAATGAACACACAGGGAGAAAGAGGTGTAGATTCACATGCAGAGCGCGGGAGATGTTTATTTCGCCTTCACAGATGGCAGGAATCGTGGTCACAGGCAGGCAATAGTCATACACCGGTAGGCAAACAGGCAGGATAATCAAAAACTAGGACTGAAGGCTATAACTGGTTCTCACACGAGCTAGGAAAAGGCTTAGTAGAGTCAAAATGAACAATACCTCACAAGGCACAAACAGATTGAACTGAACTAAATAAGGAGCTGATGAGACCAGGTGAGTAACTAACACCGGTGAAATCAATGAAAAAAAATGAAAGACAGGGCTACGTTCAAGAACACAAAGAAACAGGGCTACGTTCAAGAACACAAGGTTGACTAAGAAAATAAATACATAACCTTACAGTTGGCAGCTATTACACAACTACAGATGCCATATCTTAATTTGATCATCCTGTTGTTGCAGGAATTTTCCTGCATGGCAAGAAATACAAACTTGTAGTGTATTTGAGGTATAAAAATACTTCTTAAGTTTGTTATTATTATTATTTCCACTTTAAAATTTCAGACTTGATTTGCGCTAAGGAAAAATGGATCAACCCCTATAAAAAATTTATATTAATTATAATACACATAATAATTCACATTTCCCGTTGCTGCAGGATTATTTTCCTGCTGTGTGAAACTGGCTTAATTAAGATACGGGATCTGTACTACACTATTTTGGTATTATGTGATATTTCATGTGGAAGCAACAGCAATGTAATGTCCAAGACAAATGTACCTTCGGGGACAATAAAGTATATACAGTTCTTGCAAATATTTGAGTCAGTTTGTTAGCTTATGTGTGTTCTGAGTGGCAAAACGTTAGAGGAGCTACCAAAGTGATTATTGGTTTATAGTGAGTTTAGTATAGTGATGGGATGATTAGCTACGTCACCTGCATGACCATTGTGGCACAGCAGAGAGAGAAACTTGGCAAATTTACCAACAGAGGCACTTGATCAGTGCGACTGAGGGGTGCTTAAAAAAATTGCATCTAAAACAAAGATGATGGTTTTATGATGGGCTGCTGGACTATAAAACATGATAATCCCATTGATGTCTTGTCTGACCACCCACTCCCTCCCGCAGCTCTCACTGCAAAAAACTATGTTGTGTCCCGCGGGTGGGTATACTGTACTACAAGCATGCAGCTCTCTGCACAGAGGTTGTGCTTTCTATTCTATTAGTTTCCCCAAAGTTGTTTTCATTATAGTATTATTAGCAGGCCTACTGTTATACAACATATTTCAGCATTGACAGTAAAAAGGAACAATAATTTTGACTGTTACTACCAGGTCAAGGTAATTTGACTTGGGTAGCAGTGAAAGAGCACATTAACACTATGTTGGTTGATTTGTTAGTCATTCAGTGCTTTGGTCAGGTGGTTTGTAAAGCACGTACTTGGCCCGTGTGTCATATGTCCCTTTAACCTTATAGTCAACTCTTAAGTGCAAAAGTACAGTACAGTTTTCCAGTCCCCATTCAATCAAATAATGTTGTATTACTCCTGATAACTGCATGCGCCGGTTTAGTACACGCTGTCACAACAGTCCCAAGCCACTGCATTTATCAGGAGTTGACTGTACCTCCCATGTATGTGCCTCCTTTTTCTCCATAACCAAGCATTTCTGGTTGCAATGTTTGGAGTCCCTTGTTATGGTTGATGTATGTTACACTCAGGGCCGCTGCAGAAATGCATTCAACCACAGTGGGTGTTTTTGTGGTTCCTCACATAGATATCTCCCTGTTAGCTCTGAGGATACACAGAGAATTACTCCTCTCAGATATTGAACTCACGACAGAAATAGATGCTTTGGGTGACTGTGGTTGGTTTGATTTCTGAAGAGATGTTTGGAGAAACCCAAACTGAAGAAATTATCCCTCTCTTTTTCGT